>NW_027210269.1:0-88035 GCF_027789765.1 Dendropsophus ebraccatus | reverse complement strand
CTTGATTTTCTATGGTGAAAAACTTCTAAGCCTCAAAATAATGACTTTTTTTCCTAAGGTGGTAGGAATGAAACTCAGTGCGGGCTGGATGGGGTCCCCCTGGGCACCGCAGACCTAAGCTTGTTTAACTCCTACCTCTTAAAGGGACCGAGAAAAAATGACCTTTTCTGCACTCCAATGTAAGTCAATGGGGCGATTTTTTGGCTATGTGCTAGAAATGAAATTCAGTGCGGATTGGATGACAGGCACCCTAGGCACCCAGGATCGGCTTTAGTTTCACGTGTATCTCTTAAGCCGGCAGAGAAAACCCACCTGATATGCGCTCCACACAATTGAATTAGAGACGCCGTTGATTTTCTATGGGAATTGCAGAAATGACTTCTAAGCCTCAAAATAATGACTTTTTTTCCTAAGGTGGTAGGAATGAAACTCAGTGCGGGCTGGATGGGGTCCCCCCTGGGCACCGCAGACCTAAGCTTGTTTAACTCCTACCTCTTAAAGGGACCGAGAAAAAATGACCTTTTCTGCACTCCAATGTAAGTCAATGGGGCGATTTTTTGGCTATGTGCTAGAAATGAAATTCAGTGCGGATTGGATGACAGGCACCCTAGGCACCCAGGATCGGCTTTAGTTTCACGTGTATCTCTTAAGCCGGCAGAGAAAACCCACCTGATATGCGCTCCACACAATTGAATAGAGACGCCGTTGATTTTCTATGGGAATTGCAGAAATGACTTCTAAGCCTCAAAATAATGACTTTTTTTCCTAAGGTGGTAGGAATGAAACTCAGTGCGGGCTGGATGGGGTCCCCCCTGGGCACCGCAGACCTAAGCTTGTTTAACTCCTACCTCTTAAAGGGACCGAGAAAAAATGACCTTTTCTGCACTCCAATGTAAGTCAATGGGGCGATTTTTTGGCTATGTGCTAGAAATGAAATTCAGTGCGGATTGGATGACAGGCACCCTAGGCACCCAGGATCGGCTTTAGTTTCACGTGTATCTCTTAAGCCGGCAGAGAAAACCCACCTGATATGCGCTCCACACAATTGAATAGAGACGCCGTTGATTTTCTATGGGAATTGCAGAAATGACTTCTAAGCCTCAAAATAATGACTTTTTTTCCTAAGGTGGTAGGAATGAAACTCAGTGCGGGCTGGATGGGGTCCCCCCTGGGCACCGCAGACCTAAGCTTGTTTAACTCCTACCTCTTAAAGGGACCGAGAAAAAATGACCTTTTCTGCACTCCAATGTAAGTCAATGGGGCGATTTTTTGGCTATGTGCTAGAAATGAAATTCAGTGCGGATTGGATGACAGGCACCCTAGGCACCCAGGATCGGCTTTAGTTTCACGTGTATCTCTTAAGCCGGCAGAGAAAACCCACCTGATATGCGCTCCACACAATTGAATAGAGACGCCGTTGATTTTCTATGGGAATTGCAGAAATGACTTCTAAGCCTCAAATAATGACTTTTTTTCCTAAGGTGGTAGGAATGAAACTCAGTGCGGGCTGGATGGGGTCCCCCCTGGGCACCGCAGACCTAAGCTTGTTTAACTCCTACCTCTTAAAGGGACCGAGAAAAAATGACCTTTTCTGCACTCCAATGTAAGTCAATGGGGCGATTTTTTGGCTATGTGCTAGAAATGAAATTCAGTGCGGATTGGATGACAGGCACCCTAGGCACCCAGGATCGGCTTTAGTTTCACGTGTATCTCTTAAGCCGGCAGAGAAAACCCACCTGATATGCGCTCCACACAATTGAATTAGAGACGCCGTTGATTTTCTATGGGAATTGCAGAAATGACTTCTAAGCCTCAAAATAATGACTTTTTTTCCTAAGGTGGTAGGAATGAAACTCAGTGCGGGCTGGATGGGGTCCCCCCTGGGCACCGCAGACCTAAGCTTGTTTAACTCCTACCTCTTAAAGGGACCGAGAAAAAATGACCTTTTCTGCACTCCAATGTAAGTCAATGGGGCGATTTTTTGGCTATGTGCTAGAAATGAAATTCAGTGCGGATTGGATGACAGGCACCCTAGGCACCCAGGATCGGCTTTAGTTTCACGTGTATCTCTTAAGCCGGCAGAGAAAACCCACCTGATATGCGCTCCACACAATTGAATTAGAGACGCCGTTGATTTTCTATGGGAATTGCAGAAATGACTTCTAAGCCTCAAAATAGTGACTTTTTTTCCTAAGGTGGTAGGAATGAAACTCAGTGCGGGCTGGATGGGGTCCCCCCTGGGCACCGCAGACCTAAGCTTGTTTAACTCCTACCTCTTAAAGGGACCGAGAAAAAATGACCTTTTCTGCACTCCAATGTAAGTCAATGGGGCGATTTTTTGGCTATGTGCTAGAAATGAAATTCAGTGCGGATTGGATGACAGGCACCCTAGGCACCCAGGATCGGCTTTAGTTTCACGTGTATCTCTTAAGCCGGCAGAGAAAACCCACCTGATATGCGCTCCACACAATTGAATAGAGACGCCGTAGGAATTTTGATACTTACCTAACGGGAAATTCCTGTTCTTGAAGTCCGTAGGCGGCACACAATGGGTTAAGTCTAAGATCCCGAGTGCAAGGCAGAAGAGACATGCTCAGCAGTATCCAATCAAAAAAGGGTACTGGGTATAAGAGGCGGCAATAACCACAGAACACTGAGTCCGTATGCAGAAGTATATTTATTATAGGGAGGGAGTGTTGTGCCGCCTACGGACTTCAAGAACAGGAATTTCCCGTTAGGTAAGTATCAAAATTCCTACGTTCTTGCAGTCCTACGGCGGCACACAATGGGAACTGATAAGCAGTTTAGATCATAGGGGGGGTATCTTTACTAATAGTTGCATGAGACTTTAGCACTGTAGCGCCTAAGGCTGTCCCCCCAGAGACATTCAAGCGGTAATAGGTGACGAATGTGGAACATGTTGACCACGCCGCTGCCCTGCAAATCTCCTGCAGAGACACACTTGAAGCTTCCGCCCAGGAAGTAGTAAACCGCCCTTGTCGAATGAGGTTTGATTTCCGATGGTGTCTCCAGATTTTGAACCGAGTAACCATAACTAATTGTGTCTTTAATCCATTTAGCCAACTGTGGCTTTGATTGCTTTCAGACCTTTAGATCTTGCCTCTCAAAAAATCAAAAATAAATTTTCTTATTTCCTGAATGAATTACTCTATACAGGTACATCCAGACTGCTCGTATGACAATCCAGCGGGTCCTCCCGCAGAAGGTTTTGAGGAAGCTTTGGGCGAATATTTCTTGTTCATAGAGGAAAGCCATCTTGGGAATGAATCGGGTATAGTCCGAAGATAAAATGCATCCCCTGAATCCCGAAGTACCGGTTCACGGGATGACAGAGTCATGTATTTCGCTCAATCTCGTGCGGAAGCAATCGCCACTAGGGAAAAGCAGTTTCCATGACAGAAATTTGAGTCGCGATTCCATAGGTTCAAATGGTGGACCTTTTAGGGCTTCCAGAACCACAGCAGTCCCATGAGGAGATGGGTGCTTGTTAATGGAGGTCTGAGATTCCTGATCCTCAAGAAGGCGTTGACCAATGGATCGTTGCGACAATTTCAGCCCAGAAAGGAATAATGCGGCAAACTGAACCTCTTTGAAGTATTAAACTTTAGGCCGGATCAAGCCCTTTGTAAAAATTCAGAACTGATGGTAGGGAAAATCACCTGTATTAGAATCCAAAGATCTTCCAGATGCCTTCATATTTTTTTCTCGTACTCCCTTTTGGCATTAATCATGGTTGATATGTATTTCAGTAAGCCTGATTTTCTCAGGACGTTAACTCAACTCCAGGCCGCTAACTGGAGTAAGTGCATCTTCGGCTGATGTAGGGCCGTTCTGAGTGAGAAGTTGGTTATGCAGGGGCAACTTCCCTATTCGGCCAGACTTGCTAGAGAAAGCTAGGGGAAAAACAGGGCCGCGGGGCCAGTTATGCCAGATTAGTACGGCCGTTGCCTTCTCCTCTTTCACTTTGAAGAGTTGTCGAATCAGAGCTGGAGGAGGGAAGGCATAACTAAATCTTGTTCAAGAGATTGACAGACCGTCTAGAAAGGTCGGCTGGTCCGACGGATTCTGTGAGCAAAATTTCTTCAGCTTTGATTTTCTCTGGTTGCGAACACGTCTAAATCCGGCATGCCGAAAATTCCTTAGTTCGCTTGACGAACAAATCCTCCATGACAACTCCCATTTCCCCCGGATGCAGGGAATGCCCCCTCAGCCAGTCTGCGTGCAATTCAAGGTCCCTCTTAAATGTACTGCAGATAGCCCTTCCTGATTCATCTCTGTCCCATCTGAAGATGGCTTGGACTCTCCTCAGAGGGAGAAACTTCTGGTTGCCACCCTGCTTGTTCAAGTAGAACACGCGGAAGATTTGTCCGTCTGTACCATGACATGGATCGTCGGCGAAAAAGACGATGCGTAAAATGAAACAGTAGCAAGTTTTATTGCACGTAGCTCTCTTTGATTTGAAGACATTTCCGACTCCTCTCTTGGACCATTTCCTTTGGACAATGATCCAATGTATGCGCTCCCCAAACCGTACTGGGACGCAATCTGTTGTAAGGACCACCTTCTTCCGCGACCAGAGAGATCCCCTTGATGAGATTCCTGGGTCTAGCCACCGACGAGTTTTGCCGCGTCTGACTGAGATGTAATGAGACGATCCAATGCCTGATGGTCCCGGTCCCAAACGGCGAGTATTTCACATCTGGAGCGGTCGAATATGCGCTTTGGCCCACGATAAAGCATCTATCGTGGATGTTAATTTTCCTCGTACCGCCAGGATCTCTCAGAGACACCGACTGACGGACCTCAGGCAGAGACGTGGCCTCCTCAACAGCTGACTCTGTCTTCTGATAGCGAAATTCTCAATGGATCGTGTCGATCTGAATCCCAAGATACTTATTGGCCTGAGTTGAATCAGATGTGCTTTTGATGATTCACCAGGAAGCAATGGGATTTTGTAGAAGGGCTCTGACAGCTTGTGGGATATGACCTTCTAGAATGGAGTGTGAGCCTGATATCAGCAGCAGTCGTCTAAGTATGGGAGACTCTCATGCCCCTCATCCTGAGAAGTGCCCGCTCAGAACTATCGATATTTGGTAAACACCCTGGGGGCTGAAGAAAGACCAAACGGAAGCTCATGGAATGGAGGTGGTGTACCCCTTCGTTGATAAGTAAGGCCACTCGAAGGTATTCTGTGACAAGAAGCCACCGGTACATGGAGATAGGCGTCTGTCAGATCTATTGATGCTAGGAGGCGTCCTTGTCGATCAGTGGAATGACAGATTTGATATTGTCCACTTGAATGACAGTTCTTCATGTACCTGTTGAGGGCTGACAGATCTATGAACCAGTCTGAATTTCCGCTGCTTTTTGGCACTAGGAAAAGTCTTGAATAGAAACCTTTCCTCTTTCTGGCTGGAGGTGTACGGCTCCAGTGCTCTTTTGATATGAATTCTGTACTAGGAGCAGACAGGTTGCGGTATTTTCACCCTGTTCAAACAGGAATCTGTTGGCGGAGAGAAAAGGACTCCAGACAATATCCGTGATGAATTACCACAGGACCCACTTGTCGACTGTGACCCCCACTGGGGAAGAAACTTCTCCAGACGCCCCCTACCTGCCTGAGGCAGTTAATCTGGGGTCATAATTGACGTCCTTCTTAAGCCGGGGGTTCCCCTTAGTTGTTGGGAAGTTGATCCGGAGGGTCTGCTCGAAATTGTTGAAGCGATTAGAACTATAATCTTTACGAAACCTTGGGTGGATACTTTCACTGATTCCTATTTCCCTAAACGGAGGTCTTTTAGGCAAGAAATGGGGATTCCTTTCTTTCATGTAAGTCTTTTAATATTTGATTCAACTGGAGGCCAAACATTGATTCCGGGTGGAATGGCAAGGAGCAAAAGTGAGGCTTAGGAAGCCAATTCCCCTGGCCATTGCTTTAGCCATAAGCACTTCTGTTGAATTAGCTGCCGTAATCACCTTAGAAGAAAGTGCCAATGAATCCAGGGGGGCATCGGCAGAGAAACTCTGATGCTGCTTTCAGAGTCGGTAATTTGTCTAAAATCTCCTCCCTTGGGACATAGCGTTAAGTCCTTGGTAATTCACTAACCAGACCCTTAGAGCACGAGCAACCGGCATAGTGATAAGGCTATTTTGATGAGGCTGCCGCAGTGTAGATCTTTTTGAAGCCCATCCGCCTTCCTGTCCAAAGGCTCTTCAACATAGTAGATTCTTCTGCTGGAAAAAATAGATTTTTTTGTCAGTTAATCAAAGCCTGATCTCTTTTGGGGAGCGCCCATGTGGAGTGTGAGCTTCACCAATCTGTAAACTGAACGGAAGCGTGAGCCGATATCAAGCGTTTTTGTATGGTTTGTCCCAATCTTTTCCTCTGCATGAATCCAAAAGGGGGTGGGAGGGAAAAACCCTATTTTCCCGTGGAGGAAAATAATACAGTGCATCACTTGGGGCCTGGTCTTGTGGATTATCCAGAATCCAAAGCCCTTTACAGATTTTATAAGCTTAGATACCTACTCCTATGAAATAAGAAGTAATCCTTTGACTCATTATCCTGAGTTAGAGATGAAGTCCCCACTAGAATGAGTAGGGGAGGTGGTAGCCCTGGCAGGCTTTGGTTTTTTTGCTGGGGGGTCCACCCTCCCAAACATATTATGCAGTTCAATCCTAATAATGTCCCTTATCAGAGTCAGGACAGAGAAGAAGTGCGTCAGAGGGTTCCGTGGTGCCACAAATACAGATGTCAGTAGCGTTGTCATCAGGCAATAAATCAATCACATTTAGTGCATGTTCTGTGCTTTTTTTTCTTATTAGAACGTTTAACATTGGTGAAGACACTCTGAAACAAAACAGAATAAACGTCCTGACCTTTATTAATTAAGCATAAAAACGCAAGGAAAAAAATGAAGGGAACAGCTCTGAGGAGCTGGAATTACTCAGCGTTCTGGGGAGGACGGCTGCACGGCATGTGCAGAGACCGGAAATCACAATTACCTCCCTTAAAAAAGGTTATCCTCCCCGCATTCATTTTTTTTTTTTTCATCCCTTTTTTTTTTTTTTTAAGATTCATGCTCAGAATTTTATAAATTCCCCAAAAAACCGGAGGTCTTAGATTCATACAGAGACAAACATCGCACGGCGATTAAACCTGAAAAGAGTATTACACTTATGTATCCAGTAGAACGGCTGACACGTGTTCTGAGCGGGGCGCGCAATACCCGCTGGCGGAAGATGACTTCACGTGGGAACGCAAGCGGCGCCGGAACTTCCGGACGCCGGGCCGCGTGAGCGGTGGCGGCAGAAGCTCCCGGCGATGGCGCATCAGGCAAAATTCAAATCAGCACCAATCATAGGGGAACAGAGATAAACTCCTCCTCAAATCGATACCCAGGAATCGAATGCAAACAATATACAGGACATAATAAATAACATATGTTATTTACTCACCGTCTTTGTCAGTCACAAGCATCCCCTGGGTGGTATCGCAATGTCGAACGCAACGAGTCCTGCATCATCTGGGTATCGGGCAATGTCAGACCTCGACCAAGATCTACTGAGGGTAGATTGGAGAACCATACACAATAGCTCCCATATGAAAATCCCTAGATTTTCCATGGGCAAGACAGAACAAGGCTAAACTACAACACTGTACTTTGGTTCCAAGTGGTCTGAACAGTGCGTGTGTGCCAGCACACTGCTCAGGCAATCTGTTTAACACAAGAAATTAAATGTAAAATAAAATACCTCTTCTATACTTGCAGAAGGAAAAAAATCAGTGTTTGTGGTTATGAGCCTCTTATACCAGTGCCCTTTTTTGATTGGATACTGCTGAGCATGTCTCTTCTGCCTTGTACTCTTAATCCTAGAGAAAACCCACCTGATATGCGCTCCACACAATTGAATAGAGACGTTGATTTTCTATGGGAATTGCAGAAATGACTTCTAAGCCTCAAAATAATGACTTTTTTTCCTAAGGTGGTAGGAATGAAACTCAGTGCGGGCTGGATGGGGTCCCCCCTGGGCACCGCAGACCTAAGCTTGTTTAACTCCTACCTCTTAAAGGGACCGAGAAAAAATGACCTTTTCTGCACTCCAATGTAAGTCAATGGGGCGATTTTTTGGCTATGTGCTAGAAATGAAATTCAGTGCGGATTGGATGACAGGCACCCTAGGCACCCAGGATCGGCTTTAGTTTCACGTGTATCTCTTAAGCCGGCAGAGAAAACCCACCTGATATGCGCTCCACACAATTGAATAGAGACGCCGTTGATTTTCTATGGGAATTGCAGAAATGACTTCTAAGCCTCAAAATAATGACTTTTTTTCCTAAGGTGGTAGGAATGAAACTCAGTGCGGGCTGGATGGGGTCCCCCCTGGGCACCGCAGACCTAAGCTTGTTTAACTCCTACCTCTTAAAGGGACCGAGAAAAAATGACCTTTTCTGCACTCCAATGTAAGTCAATGGGGCGATTTTTTGGCTATGTGCTAGAAATGAAATTCAGTGCGGATTGGATGACAGGCACCCTAGGCACCCAGGATCGGCTTTAGTTTCACGTGTATCTCTTAAGCCGGCAGAGAAAACCCACCTGATATGCGCTCCACACAATTGAATAGAGACGCCGTTGATTTTCTATGGGAATTGCAGAAATGACTTCTAAGCCTCAAAATAATGACTTTTTTTCCTAAGGTGGTAGGAATGAAACTCAGTGCGGGCTGGATGGGGTCCCCCCTGGGCACCGCAGACCTAAGCTTGTTTAACTCCTACCTCTTAAAGGGACCGAGAAAAAATGACCTTTTCTGCACTCCAATGTAAGTCAATGGGGCGATTTTTTGGCTATGTGCTAGAAATGAAATTCAGTGCGGATTGGATGACAGGCACCCTAGGCACCCAGGATCGGCTTTAGTTTCACGTGTATCTCTTAAGCCGGCAGAGAAAACCCACCTGATATGCGCTCCACACAATTGAATAGAGACGCCGTTGATTTTCTATGGGAATTGCAGAAATGACTTCTAAGCCTCAAAATAATGACTTTTTTTCCTAAGGTGGTAGGAATGAAACTCAGTGCGGGCTGGATGGGGTCCCCCCTGGGCACCGCAGACCTAAGCTTGTTTAACTCCTACCTCTTAAAGGGACCGAGAAAAAATGACCTTTTCTGCACTCCAATGTAAGTCAATGGGGCGATTTTTTGGCTATGTGCTAGAAATGAAATTCAGTGCGGATTGGATGACAGGCACCCTAGGCACCCAGGATCGGCTTTAGTTTCACGTGTATCTCTTAAGCCGGCAGAGAAAACCCACCTGATATGCGCTCCACACAATTGAATAGAGACGCCGTTGATTTTCTATGGGAATTGCAGAAATGACTTCTAAGCCTCAAAATAATGACTTTTTTTCCTAAGGTGGTAGGAATGAAACTCAGTGCGGGCTGGATGGGGTCCCCCCTGGGCACCGCAGACCTAAGCTTGTTTAACTCCTACCTCTTAAAGGGACCGAGAAAAAATGACCTTTTCTGCACTCCAATGTAAGTCAATGGGGCGATTTTTTGGCTATGTGCTAGAAATGAAATTCAGTGCGGATTGGATGACAGGCACCCTAGGCACCCAGGATCGGCTTTAGTTTCACGTGTATCTCTTAAGCCGGCAGAGAAAACCCACCTGATATGCGCTCCACACAATTGAATAGAGACGCCGTTGATTTTCTATGGGAATTGCAGAAATGACTTCTAAGCCTCAAAATAATGACTTTTTTTCCTAAGGTGGTAGGAATGAAACTCAGTGCGGGCTGGATGGGGTCCCCCCTGGGCACCGCAGACCTAAGCTTGTTTAACTCCTACCTCTTAAAGGGACCGAGAAAAAATGACCTTTTCTGCACTCCAATGTAAGTCAATGGGGCGATTTTTTGGCTATGTGCTAGAAATGAAATTCAGTGCGGATTGGATGACAGGCACCCTAGGCACCCAGGATCGGCTTTAGTTTCACGTGTATCTCTTAAGCCGGCAGAGAAAACCCACCTGATATGCGCTCCACACAATTGAATAGAGACGCCGTTGATTTTCTATGGGAATTGCAGAAATGACTTCTAAGCCTCAAAATAATGACTTTTTTTCCTAAGGTGGTAGGAATGAAACTCAGTGCGGGCTGGATGGGGTCCCCCCTGGGCACCGCAGACCTAAGCTTGTTTAACTCCTACCTCTTAAAGGGACCGAGAAAAAATGACCTTTTCTGCACTCCAATGTAAGTCAATGGGGCGATTTTTTGGCTATGTGCTAGAAATGAAATTCAGTGCGGATTGGATGACAGGCACCCTAGGCACCCAGGATCGGCTTTAGTTTCACGTGTATCTCTTAAGCCGGCAGAGAAAACCCACCTGATATGCGCTCCACACAATTGAATAGAGACGCCGTTGATTTTCTATGGGAATTGCAGAAATGACTTCTAAGCCTCAAAATAATGACTTTTTTTCCTAAGGTGGTAGGAATGAAACTCAGTGCGGGCTGGATGGGGTCCCCCCTGGGCACCGCAGACCTAAGCTTGTTTAACTCCTACCTCTTAAAGGGACCGAGAAAAAATGACCTTTTCTGCACTCCAATGTAAGTCAATGGGGCGATTTTTTGGCTATGTGCTAGAAATGAAATTCAGTGCGGATTGGATGACAGGCACCCTAGGCACCCAGGATCGGCTTTAGTTTCACGTGTATCTCTTAAGCCGGCAGAGAAAACCCACCTGATATGCGCTCCACACAATTGAATAGAGACGCCGTTGATTTTCTATGGGAATTGCAGAAATGACTTCTAAGCCTCAAAATAATGACTTTTTTTCCTAAGGTGGTAGGAATGAAACTCAGTGCGGGCTGGATGGGGTCCCCCCTGGGCACCGCAGACCTAAGCTTGTTTAACTCCTACCTCTTAAAGGGACCGAGAAAAAATGACCTTTTCTGCACTCCAATGTAAGTCAATGGGGCGATTTTTTGGCTATGTGCTAGAAATGAAATTCAGTGCGGATTGGATGACAGGCACCCTAGGCACCCAGGATCGGCTTTAGTTTCACGTGTATCTCTTAAGCCGGCAGAGAAAACCCACCTGATATGCGCTCCACACAATTGAATAGAGACGCCGTTGATTTTCTATGGGAATTGCAGAAATGACTTCTAAGCCTCAAAATAATGACTTTTTTTCCTAAGGTGGTAGGAATGAAACTCAGTGCGGGCTGGATGGGGTCCCCCCTGGGCACCGCAGACCTAAGCTTGTTTAACTCCTACCTCTTAAAGGGACCGAGAAAAAATGACCTTTTCTGCACTCCAATGTAAGTCAATGGGGCGATTTTTTGGCTATGTGCTAGAAATGAAATTCAGTGCGGATTGGATGACAGGCACCCTAGGCACCCAGGATCGGCTTTAGTTTCACGTGTATCTCTTAAGCCGGCAGAGAAAACCCACCTGATATGCGCTCCACACAATTGAATAGAGACGCCGTTGATTTTCTATGGGAATTGCAGAAATGACTTCTAAGCCTCAAAATAATGACTTTTTTTCCTAAGGTGGTAGGAATGAAACTCAGTGCGGGCTGGATGGGGTCCCCCCTGGGCACCGCAGACCTAAGCTTGTTTAACTCCTACCTCTTAAAGGGACCGAGAAAAAATGACCTTTTCTGCACTCCAATGTAAGTCAATGGGGCGATTTTTTGGCTATGTGCTAGAAATGAAATTCAGTGCGGATTGGATGACAGGCACCCTAGGCACCCAGGATCGGCTTTAGTTTCACGTGTATCTCTTAAGCCGGCAGAGAAAACCCACCTGATATGCGCTCCACACAATTGAATAGAGACGCCGTTGATTTTCTATGGGAATTGCAGAAATGACTTCTAAGCCTCAAAATAATGACTTTTTTTCCTAAGGTGGTAGGAATGAAACTCAGTGCGGGCTGGATGGGGTCCCCCCTGGGCACCGCAGACCTAAGCTTGTTTAACTCCTACCTCTTAAAGGGACCGAGAAAAAATGACCTTTTCTGCACTCCAATGTAAGTCAATGGGGCGATTTTTTGGCTATGTGCTAGAAATGAAATTCAGTGCGGATTGGATGACAGGCACCCTAGGCACCCAGGATCGGCTTTAGTTTCACGTGTATCTCTTAAGCCGGCAGAGAAAACCCACCTGATATGCGCTCCACACAATTGAATAGAGACGCCGTTGATTTTCTATGGGAATTGCAGAAATGACTTCTAAGCCTCAAAATAATGACTTTTTTTCCTAAGGTGGTAGGAATGAAACTCAGTGCGGGCTGGATGGGGTCCCCCCTGGGCACCGCAGACCTAAGCTTGTTTAACTCCTACCTCTTAAAGGGACCGAGAAAAAATGACCTTTTCTGCACTCCAATGTAAGTCAATGGGGCGATTTTTTGGCTATGTGCTAGAAATGAAATTCAGTGCGGATTGGATGACAGGCACCCTAGGCACCCAGGATCGGCTTTAGTTTCACGTGTATCTCTTAAGCCGGCAGAGAAAACCCACCTGATATGCGCTCCACACAATTGAATAGAGACGCCGTTGATTTTCTATGGGAATTGCAGAAATGACTTCTAAGCCTCAAAATAATGACTTTTTTTCCTAAGGTGGTAGGAATGAAACTCAGTGCGGGCTGGATGGGGTCCCCCCTGGGCACCGCAGACCTAAGCTTGTTTAACTCCTACCTCTTAAAGGGACCGAGAAAAAATGACCTTTTCTGCACTCCAATGTAAGTCAATGGGGCGATTTTTTGGCTATGTGCTAGAAATGAAATTCAGTGCGGATTGGATGACAGGCACCCTAGGCACCCAGGATCGGCTTTAGTTTCACGTGTATCTCTTAAGCCGGCAGAGAAAACCCACCTGATATGCGCTCCACACAATTGAATAGAGACGCCGTTGATTTTCTATGGGAATTGCAGAAATGACTTCTAAGCCTCAAAATAATGACTTTTTTTCCTAAGGTGGTAGGAATGAAACTCAGTGCGGGCTGGATGGGGTCCCCCCTGGGCACCGCAGACCTAAGCTTGTTTAACTCCTACCTCTTAAAGGGACCGAGAAAAAATGACCTTTTCTGCACTCCAATGTAAGTCAATGGGGCGATTTTTTGGCTATGTGCTAGAAATGAAATTCAGTGCGGATTGGATGACAGGCACCCTAGGCACCCAGGATCGGCTTTAGTTTCACGTGTATCTCTTAAGCCGGCAGAGAAAACCCACCTGATATGCGCTCCACACAATTGAATAGAGACGCCGTTGATTTTCTATGGGAATTGCAGAAATGACTTCTAAGCCTCAAAATAATGACTTTTTTTCCTAAGGTGGTAGGAATGAAACTCAGTGCGGGCTGGATGGGGTCCCCCCTGGGCACCGCAGACCTAAGCTTGTTTAACTCCTACCTCTTAAAGGGACCGAGAAAAAATGACCTTTTCTGCACTCCAATGTAAGTCAATGGGGCGATTTTTTGGCTATGTGCTAGAAATGAAATTCAGTGCGGATTGGATGACAGGCACCCTAGGCACCCAGGATCGGCTTTAGTTTCACGTGTATCTCTTAAGCCGGCAGAGAAAACCCACCTGATATGCGCTCCACACAATTGAATAGAGACGCCGTTGATTTTCTATGGGAATTGCAGAAATGACTTCTAAGCCTCAAAATAATGACTTTTTTTCCTAAGGTGGTAGGAATGAAACTCAGTGCGGGCTGGATGGGGTCCCCCCTGGGCACCGCAGACCTAAGCTTGTTTAACTCCTACCTCTTAAAGGGACCGAGAAAAAATGACCTTTTCTGCACTCCAATGTAAGTCAATGGGGCGATTTTTTGGCTATGTGCTAGAAATGAAATTCAGTGCGGATTGGATGACAGGCACCCTAGGCACCCAGGATCGGCTTTAGTTTCACGTGTATCTCTTAAGCCGGCAGAGAAAACCCACCTGATATGCGCTCCACACAATTGAATAGAGACGCCGTTGATTTTCTATGGGAATTGCAGAAATGACTTCTAAGCCTCAAAATAATGACTTTTTTTCCTAAGGTGGTAGGAATGAAACTCAGTGCGGGCTGGATGGGGTCCCCCCTGGGCACCGCAGACCTAAGCTTGTTTAACTCCTACCTCTTAAAGGGACCGAGAAAAAATGACCTTTTCTGCACTCCAATGTAAGTCAATGGGGCGATTTTTTGGCTATGTGCTAGAAATGAAATTCAGTGCGGATTGGATGACAGGCACCCTAGGCACCCAGGATCGGCTTTAGTTTCACGTGTATCTCTTAAGCCGGCAGAGAAAACCCACCTGATATGCGCTCCACACAATTGAATAGAGACGCCGTTGATTTTCTATGGGAATTGCAGAAATGACTTCTAAGCCTCAAAATAATGACTTTTTTTCCTAAGGTGGTAGGAATGAAACTCAGTGCGGGCTGGATGGGGTCCCCCCTGGGCACCGCAGACCTAAGCTTGTTTAACTCCTACCTCTTAAAGGGACCGAGAAAAAATGACCTTTTCTGCACTCCAATGTAAGTCAATGGGGCGATTTTTTGGCTATGTGCTAGAAATGAAATTCAGTGCGGATTGGATGACAGGCACCCTAGGCACCCAGGATCGGCTTTAGTTTCACGTGTATCTCTTAAGCCGGCAGAGAAAACCCACCTGATATGCGCTCCACACAATTGAATAGAGACGCCGTTGATTTTCTATGGGAATTGCAGAAATGACTTCTAAGCCTCAAAATAATGACTTTTTTTCCTAAGGTGGTAGGAATGAAACTCAGTGCGGGCTGGATGGGGTCCCCCCTGGGCACCGCAGACCTAAGCTTGTTTAACTCCTACCTCTTAAAGGGACCGAGAAAAAATGACCTTTTCTGCACTCCAATGTAAGTCAATGGGGCGATTTTTTGGCTATGTGCTAGAAATGAAATTCAGTGCGGATTGGATGACAGGCACCCTAGGCACCCAGGATCGGCTTTAGTTTCACGTGTATCTCTTAAGCCGGCAGAGAAAACCCACCTGATATGCGCTCCACACAATTGAATAGAGACGCCGTTGATTTTCTATGGGAATTGCAGAAATGACTTCTAAGCCTCAAAATAATGACTTTTTTTCCTAAGGTGGTAGGAATGAAACTCAGTGCGGGCTGGATGGGGTCCCCCCTGGGCACCGCAGACCTAAGCTTGTTTAACTCCTACCTCTTAAAGGGACCGAGAAAAAATGACCTTTTCTGCACTCCAATGTAAGTCAATGGGGCGATTTTTTGGCTATGTGCTAGAAATGAAATTCAGTGCGGATTGGATGACAGGCACCCTAGGCACCCAGGATCGGCTTTAGTTTCACGTGTATCTCTTAAGCCGGCAGAGAAAACCCACCTGATATGCGCTCCACACAATTGAATAGAGACGCCGTTGATTTTCTATGGGAATTGCAGAAATGACTTCTAAGCCTCAAAATAATGACTTTTTTTCCTAAGGTGGTAGGAATGAAACTCAGTGCGGGCTGGATGGGGTCCCCCCTGGGCACCGCAGACCTAAGCTTGTTTAACTCCTACCTCTTAAAGGGACCGAGAAAAAATGACCTTTTCTGCACTCCAATGTAAGTCAATGGGGCGATTTTTTGGCTATGTGCTAGAAATGAAATTCAGTGCGGATTGGATGACAGGCACCCTAGGCACCCAGGATCGGCTTTAGTTTCACGTGTATCTCTTAAGCCGGCAGAGAAAACCCACCTGATATGCGCTCCACACAATTGAATAGAGACGCCGTTGATTTTCTATGGGAATTGCAGAAATGACTTCTAAGCCTCAAAATAATGACTTTTTTTCCTAAGGTGGTAGGAATGAAACTCAGTGCGGGCTGGATGGGGTCCCCCCTGGGCACCGCAGACCTAAGCTTGTTTAACTCCTACCTCTTAAAGGGACCGAGAAAAAATGACCTTTTCTGCACTCCAATGTAAGTCAATGGGGCGATTTTTTGGCTATGTGCTAGAAATGAAATTCAGTGCGGATTGGATGACAGGCACCCTAGGCACCCAGGATCGGCTTTAGTTTCACGTGTATCTCTTAAGCCGGCAGAGAAAACCCACCTGATATGCGCTCCACACAATTGAATAGAGACGCCGTTGATTTTCTATGGGAATTGCAGAAATGACTTCTAAGCCTCAAAATAATGACTTTTTTTCCTAAGGTGGTAGGAATGAAACTCAGTGCGGGCTGGATGGGGTCCCCCCTGGGCACCGCAGACCTAAGCTTGTTTAACTCCTACCTCTTAAAGGGACCGAGAAAAAATGACCTTTTCTGCACTCCAATGTAAGTCAATGGGGCGATTTTTTGGCTATGTGCTAGAAATGAAATTCAGTGCGGATTGGATGACAGGCACCCTAGGCACCCAGGATCGGCTTTAGTTTCACGTGTATCTCTTAAGCCGGCAGAGAAAACCCACCTGATATGCGCTCCACACAATTGAATAGAGACGCCGTTGATTTTCTATGGGAATTGCAGAAATGACTTCTAAGCCTCAAAATAATGACTTTTTTTCCTAAGGTGGTAGGAATGAAACTCAGTGCGGGCTGGATGGGGTCCCCCCTGGGCACCGCAGACCTAAGCTTGTTTAACTCCTACCTCTTAAAGGGACCGAGAAAAAATGACCTTTTCTGCACTCCAATGTAAGTCAATGGGGCGATTTTTTGGCTATGTGCTAGAAATGAAATTCAGTGCGGATTGGATGACAGGCACCCTAGGCACCCAGGATCGGCTTTAGTTTCACGTGTATCTCTTAAGCCGGCAGAGAAAACCCACCTGATATGCGCTCCACACAATTGAATAGAGACGCCGTTGATTTTCTATGGGAATTGCAGAAATGACTTCTAAGCCTCAAAATAATGACTTTTTTTCCTAAGGTGGTAGGAATGAAACTCAGTGCGGGCTGGATGGGGTCCCCCCTGGGCACCGCAGACCTAAGCTTGTTTAACTCCTACCTCTTAAAGGGACCGAGAAAAAATGACCTTTTCTGCACTCCAATGTAAGTCAATGGGGCGATTTTTTGGCTATGTGCTAGAAATGAAATTCAGTGCGGATTGGATGACAGGCACCCTAGGCACCCAGGATCGGCTTTAGTTTCACGTGTATCTCTTAAGCCGGCAGAGAAAACCCACCTGATATGCGCTCCACACAATTGAATAGAGACGCCGTTGATTTTCTATGGGAATTGCAGAAATGACTTCTAAGCCTCAAAATAATGACTTTTTTTCCTAAGGTGGTAGGAATGAAACTCAGTGCGGGCTGGATGGGGTCCCCCCTGGGCACCGCAGACCTAAGCTTGTTTAACTCCTACCTCTTAAAGGGACCGAGAAAAAATGACCTTTTCTGCACTCCAATGTAAGTCAATGGGGCGATTTTTTGGCTATGTGCTAGAAATGAAATTCAGTGCGGATTGGATGACAGGCACCCTAGGCACCCAGGATCGGCTTTAGTTTCACGTGTATCTCTTAAGCCGGCAGAGAAAACCCACCTGATATGCGCTCCACACAATTGAATAGAGACGCCGTTGATTTTCTATGGGAATTGCAGAAATGACTTCTAAGCCTCAAAATAATGACTTTTTTTCCTAAGGTGGTAGGAATGAAACTCAGTGCGGGCTGGATGGGGTCCCCCCTGGGCACCGCAGACCTAAGCTTGTTTAACTCCTACCTCTTAAAGGGACCGAGAAAAAATGACCTTTTCTGCACTCCAATGTAAGTCAATGGGGCGATTTTTTGGCTATGTGCTAGAAATGAAATTCAGTGCGGATTGGATGACAGGCACCCTAGGCACCCAGGATCGGCTTTAGTTTCACGTGTATCTCTTAAGCCGGCAGAGAAAACCCACCTGATATGCGCTCCACACAATTGAATAGAGACGCCGTTGATTTTCTATGGGAATTGCAGAAATGACTTCTAAGCCTCAAAATAATGACTTTTTTTCCTAAGGTGGTAGGAATGAAACTCAGTGCGGGCTGGATGGGGTCCCCCCTGGGCACCGCAGACCTAAGCTTGTTTAACTCCTACCTCTTAAAGGGACCGAGAAAAAATGACCTTTTCTGCACTCCAATGTAAGTCAATGGGGCGATTTTTTGGCTATGTGCTAGAAATGAAATTCAGTGCGGATTGGATGACAGGCACCCTAGGCACCCAGGATCGGCTTTAGTTTCACGTGTATCTCTTAAGCCGGCAGAGAAAACCCACCTGATATGCGCTCCACACAATTGAATAGAGACGCCGTTGATTTTCTATGGGAATTGCAGAAATGACTTCTAAGCCTCAAAATAATGACTTTTTTTCCTAAGGTGGTAGGAATGAAACTCAGTGCGGGCTGGATGGGGTCCCCCCTGGGCACCGCAGACCTAAGCTTGTTTAACTCCTACCTCTTAAAGGGACCGAGAAAAAATGACCTTTTCTGCACTCCAATGTAAGTCAATGGGGCGATTTTTTGGCTATGTGCTAGAAATGAAATTCAGTGCGGATTGGATGACAGGCACCCTAGGCACCCAGGATCGGCTTTAGTTTCACGTGTATCTCTTAAGCCGGCAGAGAAAACCCACCTGATATGCGCTCCACACAATTGAATAGAGACGCCGTTGATTTTCTATGGGAATTGCAGAAATGACTTCTAAGCCTCAAAATAATGACTTTTTTTCCTAAGGTGGTAGGAATGAAACTCAGTGCGGGCTGGATGGGGTCCCCCCTGGGCACCGCAGACCTAAGCTTGTTTAACTCCTACCTCTTAAAGGGACCGAGAAAAAATGACCTTTTCTGCACTCCAATGTAAGTCAATGGGGCGATTTTTTGGCTATGTGCTAGAAATGAAATTCAGTGCGGATTGGATGACAGGCACCCTAGGCACCCAGGATCGGCTTTAGTTTCACGTGTATCTCTTAAGCCGGCAGAGAAAACCCACCTGATATGCGCTCCACACAATTGAATAGAGACGCCGTTGATTTTCTATGGGAATTGCAGAAATGACTTCTAAGCCTCAAAATAATGACTTTTTTTCCTAAGGTGGTAGGAATGAAACTCAGTGCGGGCTGGATGGGGTCCCCCCTGGGCACCGCAGACCTAAGCTTGTTTAACTCCTACCTCTTAAAGGGACCGAGAAAAAATGACCTTTTCTGCACTCCAATGTAAGTCAATGGGGCGATTTTTTGGCTATGTGCTAGAAATGAAATTCAGTGCGGATTGGATGACAGGCACCCTAGGCACCCAGGATCGGCTTTAGTTTCACGTGTATCTCTTAAGCCGGCAGAGAAAACCCACCTGATATGCGCTCCACACAATTGAATAGAGACGCCGTTGATTTTCTATGGGAATTGCAGAAATGACTTCTAAGCCTCAAAATAATGACTTTTTTTCCTAAGGTGGTAGGAATGAAACTCAGTGCGGGCTGGATGGGGTCCCCCCTGGGCACCGCAGACCTAAGCTTGTTTAACTCCTACCTCTTAAAGGGACCGAGAAAAAATGACCTTTTCTGCACTCCAATGTAAGTCAATGGGGCGATTTTTTGGCTATGTGCTAGAAATGAAATTCAGTGCGGATTGGATGACAGGCACCCTAGGCACCCAGGATCGGCTTTAGTTTCACGTGTATCTCTTAAGCCGGCAGAGAAAACCCACCTGATATGCGCTCCACACAATTGAATAGAGACGCCGTTGATTTTCTATGGGAATTGCAGAAATGACTTCTAAGCCTCAAAATAATGACTTTTTTTCCTAAGGTGGTAGGAATGAAACTCAGTGCGGGCTGGATGGGGTCCCCCCTGGGCACCGCAGACCTAAGCTTGTTTAACTCCTACCTCTTAAAGGGACCGAGAAAAAATGACCTTTTCTGCACTCCAATGTAAGTCAATGGGGCGATTTTTTGGCTATGTGCTAGAAATGAAATTGCAGTGCGGATTGGATGACAGGCACCCTCGGCACCCAGGATCGGCTTTAGTTTCACGTGTATCTCTTAAGCCGGCAGAGAAAACCCACCTGATATTGCGCTCCACACAATTGAATTAGAGACGCCGTTGATTTTCTATGGGAATTGCAGAAATGACTTCTAAGCCTCAAAATAATGACTTTTTTTCCTAAGGTGGTAGGAATGAAACTCAGTGCGGGCTGGATGGGGTCCCCCCTGGGCACCGCAGACCTAAGCTTGTTTAACTCCTACCTCTTAAAGGGACCGAGAAAAAATGACCTTTTCTGCACTCCAATGTAAGTCAATGGGGCGATTTTTTGGCTATGTGCTAGAAATGAAATTCAGTGCGGATTGGATGACAGGCACCCTAGGCACCCAGGATCGGCTTTAGTTTCACGTGTATCTCTTAAGCCGGCAGAGAAAACCCACCTGATATGCGCTCCACACAATTGAATTAGAGACGCCGTTGATTTTCTATGGGAATTGCAGAAATGACTTCTAAGCCTCAAAATAATGACTTTTTTTCCTAAGGTGGTAGGAATGAAACTCAGTGCGGGCTGGATGGGGTCCCCCCTGGGCACCGCAGACCTAAGCTTGTTTAACTCCTACCTCTTAAAGGGACCGAGAAAAAATGACCTTTTCTGCACTCCAATGTAAGTCAATGGGGCGATTTTTTGGCTATGTGCTAGAAATGAAATTCAGTGCGGATTGGATGACAGGCACCCTAGGCACCCAGGATCGGCTTTAGTTTCACGTGTATCTCTTAAGCCGGCAGAGAAAATCCACCTGATATGCGCTCCACACAATTGAATAGAGACGCCATTGATTTTCTATGGGAATTGCAGAAATGACTTCTAAGCCTCAAAATAATGACTTTTTTTCCTAAGGTGGTAGGAATGAAACTCAGTGCGGGCTGGATGGGGTCCCCCCTGGGCACCGCAGACCTAAGCTTGTTTAACTCCTAACTCTTAAAGGGACCGAGAAAAAATGACCTTTTCTGCACTCCAATGTAAGTCAATGGGGCGATTTTTTGGCTATGTGCTAGAAATGAAATTCAGTGCGGATTGGATGACAGGCACCCTAGGCACCCAGGATCGGCTTTAGTTTCACGTGTATCTCTTAAGCCGGCAGAGAAAACCCACCTGATATGCGCTCCACACAATTGAATTAGAGACGCCGTTGATTTTCTATGGGAATTGCAGAAATGACTTCTAAGCCTCAAAATAATGACTTTTTTTCCTAAGGTGGTAGGAATGAAACTCAGTGCGGGCTGGATGGGGTCCCCCCTGGCACCGCAGACCTAAGCTTGTTTAACTCCTACCTCTTAAAGGGACCGAGAAAAAAATGACCTTTTCTGCACTCCAATGTAAGTCAATGGGGCGATTTTTTGGCTATGTGCTAGAAATGAAATTCAGTGCGGATTGGATGACAGGCACCCTAGGCACCCAGGATCGGCTTTAGTTTCACGTGTATCTCTTAAGCCGGCAGAGAAAATCCACCTGATATGCGCTCCACACAATTGAATAGAGACGCCATTGATTTTCTATGGGAATTGCAGAAATGACTTCTAAGCCTCAAAATAATGACTTTTTTTCCTAAGGTGGTAGGAATGAAACTCAGTGCGGGCTGGATGGGGTCCCCCCTGGGCACCGCAGACCTAAGCTTGTTTAACTCCTACCTCTTAAAGGGACCGAGAAAAAATGACCTTTTCTGCACTCCAATGTAAGTCAATGGGGCGATTTTTTGGCTATGTGCTAGAAATGAAATTCAGTGCGGATTGGATGACAGGCACCCTAGGCACCCAGGATCGGCTTTAGTTTCACGTGTATCTCTTAAGCCGGCAGAGAAAACCCACCTGATATGCGCTCCACACAATTGAATTAGAGACGCCGTTGATTTTCTATGGGAATTGCAGAAATGACTTCTAAGCCTCAAAATAATGACTTTTTTTCCTAAGGTGGTAGGAATGAAACTCAGTGCGGGCTGGATGGGGTCCCCCCTGGGCACCGCAGACCTAAGCTTGTTTAACTCCTACCTCTTAAAGGGACCGAGAAAAAATGACCTTTTCTGCACTCCAATGTAAGTCAATGGGGCGATTTTTTGGCTATGTGCTAGAAATGAAATTCAGTGCGGATTGGATGACAGGCACCCTAGGCACCCAGGATCGGCTTTAGTTTCACGTGTATCTCTTAAGCCGGCAGAGAAAACCCACCTGATATGCGCTCCACACAATTGAATTAGAGACGCCGTTGATTTTCTATGGGAATTGCAGAAATGACTTCTAAGCCTCAAAATAATGACTTTTTTTCCTAAGGTGGTAGGAATGAAACTCAGTGCGGGCTGGATGGGGTCCCCCCTGGGCACCGCAGACCTAAGCTTGTTTAACTCCTACCTCTTAAAGGGACCGAGAAAAAATGACCTTTTCTGCACTCCAATGTAAGTCAATGGGGCGATTTTTTGGCTATGTGCTAGAAATGAAATTCAGTGCGGATTGGATGACAGGCACCCTAGGCACCCAGGATCGGCTTTAGTTTCACGTGTATCTCTTAAGCCGGCAGAGAAAATCCACCTGATATGCGCTCCACACAATTGAATAGAGACGCCATTGATTTTCTATGGGAATTGCAGAAATGACTTCTAAGCCTCAAAATAATGACTTTTTTTCCTAAGGTGGTAGGAATGAAACTCAGTGTGGGCTGGATGGGGTCCCCCCTGGGCACCGCAGACCTAAGCTTGTTTAACTCCTACCTCTTAAAGGGACCGAGAAAAAATGACCTTTTCTGCACTCCAATGTAAGTCAATGGGGCGATTTTTTGGCTATGTGCTAGAAATGAAATTCAGTGCGGATTGGATGACAGGCACCCTAGGCACCCAGGATCGGCTTTAGTTTCACGTGTATCTCTTAAGCCGGCAGAGAAAACCCACCTGATATGCGCTCCACACAATTGAATTAGAGACGCCGTTGATTTTCTATGGGAATTGCAGAAATGACTTCTAAGCCTCAAAATAATGACTTTTTTTCCTAAGGTGGTAGGAATGAAACTCAGTGCGGGCTGGATGGGGTCCCCCCTGGGCACCGCAGACCTAAGCTTGTTTAACTCCTACCTCTTAAAGGGACCGAGAAAAAATGACCTTTTCTGCACTCCAATGTAAGTCAATGGGGCGATTTTTTGGCTATGTGCTAGAAATGAAATTCAGTGCGGATTGGATGACAGGCACCCTAGGCACCCAGGATCGGCTTTAGTTTCACGTGTATCTCTTAAGCCGGCAGAGAAAACCCACCTGATATGCGCTCCACACAATTGAATTAGAGACGCCGTTGATTTTCTATGGGAATTGCAGAAATGACTTCTAAGCCTCAAAATAATGACTTTTTTTCCTAAGGTGGTAGGAATGAAACTCAGTGCGGGCTGGATGGGGTCCCCCCTGGGCACCGCAGACCTAAGCTTGTTTAACTCCTACCTCTTAAAGGGACCGAGAAAAAATGACCTTTTCTGCACTCCAATGTAAGTCAATGGGGCGATTTTTTGGCTATGTGCTAGAAATGAAATTCAGTGCGGATTGGATGACAGGCACCCTAGGCACCCAGGATCGGCTTTAGTTTCACGTGTATCTCTTAAGCCGGCAGAGAAAATCCACCTGATATGCGCTCCACACAATTGAATAGAGACGCCATTGATTTTCTATGGGAATTGCAGAAATGACTTCTAAGCCTCAAAATAATGACTTTTTTTCCTAAGGTGGTAGGAATGAAACTCAGTGTGGGCTGGATGGGGTCCCCCCTGGGCACCGCAGACCTAAGCTTGTTTAACTCCTACCTCTTAAAGGGACCGAGAAAAAATGACCTTTTCTGCACTCCAATGTAAGTCAATGGGGCGATTTTTTGGCTATGTGCTAGAAATGAAATTCAGTGCGGATTGGATGACAGGCACCCTAGGCACCCAGGATCGGCTTTAGTTTCACGTGTATCTCTTAAGCCGGCAGAGAAAACCCACCTGATATGCGCTCCACACAATTGAATTAGAGACGCCGTTGATTTTCTATGGGAATTGCAGAAAATGACTTCTAAGCCTCAAAATAATGACTTTTTTTCCTAAGGTGGTAGGAATGAAACTCAGTGCGGGCTGGATGGGGTCCCCCCTGGGCACCGCAGACCTAAGCTTGTTTAACTCCTACCTCTTAAAGGGACCGAGAAAAAATGACCTTTTCTGCACTCCAATGTAAGTCAATGGGGCGATTTTTTGGCTATGTGCTAGAAATGAAATTCAGTGCGGATTGGATGACAGGCACCCTAGGCACCCAGGATCGGCTTTAGTTTCACGTGTATCTCTTAAGCCGGCAGAGAAAACCCACCTGATATGCGCTCCACACAATTGAATTAGAGACGCCGTTGATTTTCTATGGGAATTGCAGAAATGACTTCTAAGCCTCAAAATAATGACTTTTTTTCCTAAGGTGGTAGGAATGAAACTCAGTGCGGGCTGGATGGGGTCCCCCCTGGGCACCGCAGACCTAAGCTTGTTTAACTCCTACCTCTTAAAGGGACCGAGAAAAAAATGACCTTTTCTGCACTCCAATGTAAGTCAATGGGGCGATTTTTTGGCTATGTGCTAGAAATGAAATTCAGTGCGGATTGGATGACAGGCACCCTAGGCACCCAGGATCGGCTTTAGTTTCACGTGTATCTCTTAAGCCGGCAGAGAAAACCCACCTGATATGCGCTCCACACAATTGAATTAGAGACGCCGTTGATTTTCTATGGGAATTGCAGAAATGACTTCTAAGCCTCAAAATAATGACCTTTTTTCCTAAGGTGGTAGGAATGAAACTCAGTGCGGGCTGGATGGGGTCCCCCCTGGGCACCGCAGACCTAAGCTTGTTTAACTCCTACCTCTTAAAGGGACCGAGAAAAAATGACCTTTTCTGCACTCCAATGTAAGTCAATGGGGCGATTTTTTGGCTATGTGCTAGAAATGAAATTCAGTGCGGATTGGATGACAGGCACCCTAGGCACCCAGGATCGGCTTTAGTTTCACGTGTATCTCTTAAGCCGGCAGAGAAAACCCACCTGATATGCGCTCCACACAATTGAATAGAGACGCCGTTGATTTTCTTGCTAATTTAGTTTTTATTAAAGAAAGAATTTTTTAACAGTTTTAATAAAGCTGCTATCAGTCGCTTAGAAATTATTATAAAGCATGCTGGAATCACAATACCCATGTTAGTTTGAACAATTATTATCGTAGCAAATTCCAAGCAGAAAACAATAAAGAACAGAATTACGAACAAATAAAAGGGATATAAGGGGAAAGGAAAGAAAAGGGGTATGTAGGGGTATGTGTAGCTCATTCAATGCTTGTAATAAAAACTACTGGACACAAAATATTCTACCTAAACCGTAGTGTCTTTTGTTCATACAATCTTATATCTACGTCTCAAAAATACCTCTTATATGATATTTAAGCTGAAAGATCGGAGACAATATGTTAAAGAGTATATCTATATCTATCTAAGATAGGTGCGGAAAGTTAGTGAAATCTTTAAATATGGCTAATGAAAGATTGTATGTCCAACCAAGTTTGTGTAGAGATATTCTTAAACTAGTTATGAGCTTTTTCATATATGTGTCTCTGTGGCACTAAAGCATAAATTTGAAGTAGCTACACATAGGAAAGGGTAGGACACAAAAGGAAACATAGAAAGAAAAAAAAACAACCAAAAAAGCGTAACCAGTACGCGGAGGGACTAAGTGTGACAAAATTCACCAAGTCTTGTATGAACAAGACATACTATTGGGGGAACGTGAGTTGGCGCGTAGGCGGAGTTTCATAAAAATAATAGGTTCTTGGCCTAAGTTACGTTGTGAATAAGGTTATTCTTACTAGAAAGAGTCAGTTTGGAAGGTGCTAAAAAGAAGATTATGAATCTACTTAGATATCAAAAAGGCAGGAAGAAAAGAGCATTAGAAAATGGTAAATAGGACAAAGTATATTGGCGAAATTCGTTTATATCACCATTTAGTTATACATATAAAGCTTACTTGCTGCTTCTTGGGATGAATAAAAGAAGTAATCAAAAATGTACATAAAGAGAACAGATGCAAAAATAGAATTAACAGATTATAAATAAGTGTGCACTTAAAGCTCTAAATATAACCTCTTTAGATTGCTATGTCAGTCAGACTCATGAAAATTGACAATTTCCTCCTCTTTTGAAGATCTCTCCAGGTTGCTGTGTCCGTCAGTCTCTTGAAGCTTTCTACCTTCATTGAAGAACTAAAACAGAGATTGGAGCAAATCAAGCGTGTCGAAGATAGTTAAATTGTGTCAACGTCCTTTTTTCTGGTCGTCTTTTTCTTCTTTGTGGGAGAGATTCTGAAGCTGGGATGTTTGAAGATCGCTTTATGGAAGTGCTATCACATGCTTGTTTAATATAAAACAGAGTAAGAAGAAGAAGAAGATGATATATCTTCTGGAGAGTTGCCATTTTTGAAGAGATAGATTTACAATTAGATAGGTCTCTGGTTAGTCTTTCAGGGAGTGAGAGCTCATCAAGATAATTTGAGATAATGTAGTTAGCTTCAATAGTTTGAGGAGAAGCAACTTTAATAACTTCCTGGAGTCGCAATGGTTGTATGCCTGTTTGATTACTTTGTGTGATAGGCTCTATGTTGTCTCTTGTGCTAATAGACGAGGTGTACTTTCTAGTATGAGGACTCGAGCTTGTATAGTAGGGAGAGGGAGGGGGGGGAGACTGCTGCGTTGCAATTGCTGATCTTTCTTTGCTGTAAATTTACATTGTCTCCTATAATCATATTAGCTGGCTGAGCAGTGTCTCCTGACATAACCCCACATCCCTTCTCACCTCCTGTAACGTTAGTGAGATAAATCTGTTGTAGTTCTGTCCCAGCTGCTTACCGGGTTCTGATGAATACAGGGTGTCATGCTGATTACAGCCGCCAGCTCTGCTCTGTGTGCAGCCGCGGGCGCCATCTTGAATTCCAGCCCGGGAGGAAAACACTGTCACCCTGCCTGGGAAAGATTCCCCTCTGCTCTTTCTTGCTGCTACTTGCATTGTAGGGAAGTTCCGAGATCCGATGATGCCGGTAGTTGAGCTGTGCGGGTCCCCAATTTGATCCTTTAGTCGCTTAGGCCAGGAGCTCTCCTTTCATGCTGCCATCCGCCTCGGCGCCAAGCCACGCCCCGCCATTGATTTTCTATGGGAATTGCAGAAATGACTTCTAAGCCTCAAAATAATGACTTTTTTTCCTAAGGTGGTAGGAATGAAACTCAGTGCGGGCTGGATGGGGTCCCCCCTGGGCACCGCAGACCTAAGCTTGTTTAACTCCTACCTCTTAAAGGGACCGAGAAAAAATGACCTTTTCTGCACTCCAATGTAAGTCAATGGGGCGATTTTTTGGCTATGTGCTAGAAATGAAATGCAGTGCGGATTGGATGACAGGCACCCTAGGCACCCAGGATCGGCTTTAGTTTCACGTGTATCTCTTAAGCCGGCAGAGAAAACCCACCTGATATGCGCTCCACACAATTGAATTAGAGACGCCGTTGATTTTCTATGGGAATTGCAGAAATGACTTCTAAGCCTCAAAATAATGACTTTTTTTCCTAAGGTGGTAGGAATGAAACTCAGTGCGGGCTGGATGGGGTCCCCCCTGGGCACCGCAGACCTAAGCTTGTTTAACTCCTACCTCTTAAAGGGACCGAGAAAAAATGACCTTTTCTGCACTCCAATGTAAGTCAATGGGGCGATTTTTTGGCTATGTGCTAGAAATGAAATTCAGTGCGGATTGGATGACAGGCACCCTAGGCACCCAGGATCGGCTTTAGTTTCACGTGTATCTCTTAAGCCGGCAGAGAAAACCCACCTGATATGCGCTCCACACAATTGAATTAGAGACGCCGTTGATTTTCTATGGGAATTGCAGAAATGACTTCTAAGCCTCAAAATAATGACTTTTTTTCCTAAGGTGGTAGGAATGAAACTCATTGCGGGCTGGATGGGGTCCCCCTTGGGCACCGCAGACCTAAGCTTGTTTAACTCCTACCTCTTAAAGGGACCGAGAAAAAAATGACCTTTTCTGCACTCCAATGTAAGTCAATGGGGCGATTTTTTGGCTATGTGCTAGAAATGAAATTCAGTGCGGATTGGATGACAGGCACCCTAGGCACCCAGGATCGGCTTTAGTTTCACGTGTATCTCTTAAGCCGGCAGAGAAAATCCACCTGATATGCGCTCCACACAATTGAATTAGAGACGCCGTTGATTTTCTATGGGAATTGCAGAAATGACTTCTAAGCCTCAAAATAATGACTTTTTTTCCTAAGATGGTAGGAATGAAACTCAGTGCGGGCTGGATGGGGTCCCCCCTGGGCACCGCAGACCTAAGCTTGTTTAACTCCTATCTCTTAAAGGGACCGAGAAAAAATGACCTTTTCTGCACTCCAATGTAAGTCAATGGGGCGATTTTTTGGCTATGTGCTAGAAATGAAATTCAGTGCGGATTGGATGACAGGCACCCTAGGCACCCAGGATCGGCTTTAGTTTCACGTGTATCTCTTAAGCCGGCAGAGAAAACCCACCTGATATGCGCTCCACACAATTGAATAGAGACGCTGTTGATTTTCTTGCTAATTTAGTTTTTATTAAAGAAAGAATTTTTTAACAGTTTTAATAAAGCTGCTATCAGTCGCTTTTAAATTATTATAAAGCATGCTGGAATCACAATACCCATGTTAGTTTGAACAATTATTATCATAGCAAATTCCAAGCAGAAAACAATAAAGAACAGAATTACGAACAAATAAAAGGGATATAAGGGGAAAGGAAAGAAAAGGGGTATGTAGGGGTATGTGTAGCTCATTCAATGCTTGTAAGAAAAACTACTGGACACAAAATATTCTACCTAAACCGTAGTGTCTTTTGTTCATACAATCTTATATCTACGTCTCAAAAATACCTCTTATATGATATTTAAGCTGAAAGATCGGAGACAATATGTTAAAGAGTATATCTATCTAAGATAGGTGCGGAAAGTTAGTGAAATCTTTAAATATGGCTAATGAAAGACTGTATGTCCAACCAAGTTTGTGTAGAGATATTCTTAAACTAGTTATGAGCTTTTTCATATATGTGTCTCTGTGGCACTAAAGCATAAATTTGAAGTAGCTACACATAGGAAAGGGTAGGACACAAAAGGAAACATAGAAAGAAAAAAAAAACAAAAAAAAAAAGCGTAACCAGTACGCAGAGGGACTAAGTGTGACAAAATTCACCAAGTCTTGTATGAACAAGACATACTATTGGGGGAACGTGAGTTGGCGCGTAGGCGGAGTTTCATAAAAATAATAGGTTCTTGGCCTAAGTTACGTTGTGAATAAGGTTATTCTTACTAGAAAGAGTCAGTTTGGAAGGTGCTAAAAAGAAGATTATGAATCTACTTAGATATCAAAAAGGCAGGAAGAAAAGAGCATTAGAAAATGGTAAATAGGACAAAGTATATTGGCGAAATTCGTTTATATCACCATTTAGTTATACATATAAAGCTTACTTGCTGCTTCTTGGGATGAATAAAAGAAGTAATCAAAAATGTACATAAAGAGAACAGATGCAAAAATAGAATTAACAGATTATAAATAAGTGTGCACTTAAAGCTCTAAATATAACCTCTTTAGATTGCTATGTCAGTCAGACTCATGAAAATTGACAATTTCCTCCTCTTTTGAAGATCTCTCCAGGTTGCTGTGTCCGTCAGTCTCTTGAAGCTTTCTACCTTCATTGAAGAACTAAAACAGAGATTGGAGCAAATCAAGCGTGTCGAAGATAGTTAAATTGTGTCAACGTCCTTTTTTCTGGTCGTCTTTTTCTTCTTTGTGGGAGAGATTCTGAAGCTGGGATGTTTGAAGATCGCTTTATGGAAGTGCTATCACATGCTTGTTTAATATAAAACAGAGTAAGAAGAAGAAGAAGATGATATATCTTCTGGAGAGTTGCCATTTTTGAAGAGATAGATTTACAATTAGATAGGTCTCTGGTTAGTCTTTCAGGGAGTGAGAGCTCATCAAGATAATTTGAGATAATGTAGTTAGCTTCAATAGTTTGAGGAGAAGCAACTTTAATAACTTCCTGGAGTCGCAATGGTTGTATGCCTGTTTGATTACTTTGTGTGATAGGCTCTATGTTGTCTCTTGTGCTAATAGACGAGGTGTACTTTCTAGTATGAGGACTCGAGCTTGTAAAGTAGGGGGAGGGAGGGGGGGGAGACTGCTGGGTTGCAATTGCTGATCTTTCTTTGCTGTAAATTTACATTGTCTCCTATAATCATATTAGCTGGCTGAGCAGTGTCTCCTGACATAACCCCACATCCCTTCTCACCTCCTGTAACGTTAGTGAGATAAATCTGTTGTAGTTCTGTCCCAGCTGCTTACCGGGTTCTGATGAATACAGGGTGTCATGCTGATTACAGCCGCCAGCTCTGCTCTGTGTGCAGCCGCGGGCGCCATCTTGAATTCCAGCCCGGGAGGAAAACACTGTCACCCTGCCTGGGAAAGATTCCCCTCTGCTCTTTCTTGCTGCTACTTGCATTGTAGGGAAGTTCCGAGATCCGATGATGCCGGTAGTTAAGCTGTGCGGGTCCCCAATTTGATCCTTTAGTCGCTTAGGCCAGGAGCTCTCCTTTCATGCTGCCATCCGCCTCGGCGCCAAGCCATGCCCCCGCCGTTGATTTTCTATGGGAATTGCAGAAATGACTTCTAAGCCTCAAAATAATGACTTTTTTTCCTAAGGTGGTAGGAATGAAACTCAGTGCGGGCTGGATGGGGTCCCCCCTGGGCACCGCAGACCTAAGCTTGTTTAACTCCTACCTCTTAAAGGGACCGAGAAAAAATGACCTTTTCTGCACTCCAATGTAAGTCAATGGGGCGATTTTTTGGCTATGTGCTAGAAATGAAATTCAGTGCGGATTGGATGACAGGCACCCTAGGCACCCAGGATCGGCTTTAGTTTCACGTGTATCTCTTAAGCCGGCAGAGAAAATCCACCTGATATGCGCTCCACACAATTGAATAGAGACGCCATTGATTTTCTATGGGAATTGCAGAAATGACTTCTAAGCCTCAAAATAATGACTTTTTTTCCTAAGGTGGTAGGAATGAAACTCAGTGTGGGCTGGATGGGGTCCCCCCTGGGCACCGCAGACCTAAGCTTGTTTAACTCCTACCTCTTAAAGGGACCGAGAAAAAATGACCTTTTCTGCACTCCAATGTAAGTCAATGGGGCGATTTTTTGGCTATGTGCTAGAAATGAAATTCAGTGCGGATTGGATGACAGGCACCCTAGGCACCCAGGATCGGCTTTAGTTTAACGTGTATCTCTTAAGCCGGCAGAGAAAACCCACCTGATATGCGCTCCACACAATTGAATTAGAGACGCCGTTGATTTTCTATGGGAATTGCAGAAATGACTTCTAAGCCTCAAAATAATGACTTTTTTTCCTAAGGTGGTAGGAATGAAACTCAGTGCGGGCTGGATGGGGTCCCCCCTGGGCACCGCAGACCTAAGCTTGTTTAACTCCTACCTCTTAAAGGGACCGAGAAAAAAATGACCTTTTCTGCACTCCAATGTAAGTCAATGGGGCGATTTTTTGGCTATGTGCTAGAAATGAAATTCAGTGCGGATTGGATGACAGGCACCCTAGGCACCCTAGGCACCCAGGATCGGCTTTAGTTTCACGTGTATCTCTTAAGCCGGCAGAGAAAATCCACCTGATATGCGCTCCACACAATTGAATAGAGACGCCATTGATTTTCTATGGGAATTGCAGAAATGACTTCTAAGCCTCAAAATAATGACTTTTTTTCCTAAGGTGGTAGGAATGAAACTCAGTGTGGGCTGGATGGGGTCCCCCCTGGGCACCGCAGACCTAAGCTTGTTTAACTCCTACCTCTTAAAGGGACCGAGAAAAAATGACCTTTTCTGCACTCCAATGTAAGTCAATGGGGCGATTTTTTGGCTATGTGCTAGAAATGAAATTCAGTGCGGATTGGATGACAGGCACCCTAGGCACCCAGGATCGGCTTTAGTTTCACGTGTATCTCTTAAGCCGGCAGAGAAAACCCACCTGATATGCGCTCCACACAATTGAATTAGAGACGCCGTTGATTTTCTTGCTAATTTAGTTTTTATTAAAGAAAGAATTTTTTAACAGTTTTAATAAAGCTGCTATCAGTCGCTTAGAAATTATTATAAAGCATGCTGGAATCACAATACCCATGTTAGTTTGAACAATTATTATCGTAGCAAATTCCAAGCAGAAAACAATAAAGAACAGAATTACGAACAAATAAAAGGGATATAAGGGGAAAGGAAAGAAAAGGGGTATGTAGGGGTATGTGTAGCTCATTCAATGCTTGTAAGAAAAACTACTGGACACAAAATATTCTACCTAAACCGTAGTGTCTTTTGTTCATACAATCTTATATCTACGTCTCAAAAATACTTCTTATATGATATTTAAGCTGAAAGATCGGAGACAATATGTTAAAGAGTATATCTATATCTATCTAAGATAGGTGCGGAAAGTTAGTGAAATCTTTAAATATGGCTAATGAAAGACTGTATGTCCAACCAAGTTTGTGTAGAGATATTCTTAAACTAGTTATGAGCTTTTTCATATATGTGTCTCTGTGGCACTAAAGCATAAATTTGAAGTAGCTACACATAGGAAAGGGTAGGACACAAAAGGAAACATAGAAAGAAAAAAAAACAAACAAAAAAGCGTAACCAGTACGCAGAGGGACTAAGTGTGACAAAATTCACCAAGTCTTGTATGAACAAGACATACTATTGGGGGAACGTGAGTTGGCGCGTAGGCGGAGTTTCATAAAAATAATAGGTTCTTGGCCTAAGTTACGTTGTGAATAAGGTTATTCTTACTAGAAAGAGTCAGTTTGGAAGGTGCTAAAAAGAAGATTATGAATCTACTTAGATATCAAAAAGGCAGGAAGAAAAGAGCATTAGAAAATGGTAAATAGGACAAAGTATATTGGCGAAATTCGTTTATATCACCATTTAGTTATACATATAAAGCTTACTTGCTGCTTCTTGGGATGAATAAAAAAAGTAATCAAAAATGTACATAAAGAGAACAGATGCAAAAATAGAATTAACAGATTATAAATAAGTGTGCACTTAAAGCTCTAAATATAACCTCTTTAGGTTGCTATGTCAGTCAGACTCATGAAAATTGACAATTTCCTCCTCTTTTGAAGATCTCTCCAGGTTGCTGTGTCCGTCAGTCTCTTGAAGCTTTCTACCTTCATTGAAGAACTAAAACAGAGATTGGAGCAAATCAAGCGTGTCGAAGATAGTTAAATTGTGTCAACGTCCTTTTTTCTGGTCGTCTTTTTCTTCTTTGTGGGAGAGATTCTGAAGCTGGGATGTTTGAAGATCGCTTTATGGAAGTGCTATCACATGCTTGTTTAATATAAAACAGAGTAAGAAGAAGAAGAAGATGATATATCTTCTGGAGAGTTGCCATTTTTGAAGAGATAGATTTACAATTAGATAGGTCTCTGGTTAGTCTTTCAGGGAGTGAGAGCTCATCAAGATAATTTGAGATAATGTAGTTAGCTTCAATAGTTTGAGGAGAAGCAACTTTAATAACTTCCTGGAGTCGCAATGGTTGTATGCCTGTTTGATTACTTTGTGTGATAGGCTCTATGTTGTCTCTTGTGCTAATAGACGAGGTGTACTTTCTAGTATGAGGACTCGAGCTTGTAAAGTAGGGGGAGGGAGGGGGGGGAGACTGCTGGGTTGCAATTGCTGATCTTTCTTTGCTGTAAATTTACATTGTCTCCTATAATCATATTAGCTGGCTGAGCAGTGTCTCCTGACATAACCCCACATCCCTTCTCACCTCCTGTAACGTTAGTGAGATAAATCTGTTGTAGTTCTGTCCCAGCTGCTTACCGGGTTCTGATGAATACAGGGTGTCATGCTGATTACAGCCGCCAGCTCTGCTCTGTGTGCAGCCGCGGGCGCCATCTTGAATTCCAGCCCGGGAGGAAAACACTGTCACCCTTCCTGGGAAAGATTCCCCTCTGCTCTTTCTTGCTGCTACTTGCATTGTAGGGAAGTTCCGAGATCCGATGATGCCGGTAGTTAAGCTGTGCGGGTCCCCAATTTGATCCTTTAGTCGCTTAGGCCAGGAGCTCTCCTTTCATGCTGCCATCCGCCTCGGCGCCAAGCCACGCCCCCGCCGTTGATTTTCTATGGGAATTGCAGAAATGACTTCTAAGCCTCAAAATAATGACTTTTTTTCCTAAGGTGGTAGGAATGAAACTCAGTGCGGGCTGGATGGGGTCCCCCCTGGGCACCGCAGACCTAAGCTTGTTTAACTCCTACCTCTTAAAGGGACCGAGAAAAAATGACCTTTTCTGCACTCCAATGTAAGTCAATGGGGCGATTTTTTGGCTATGTGCTAGAAATGAAATTCAGTGCGGATTGGATGACAGGCACCCTAGGCACCCAGGATCGGCTTTAGTTTCACGTGTATCTCTTAAGCCGGCAGAGAAAATCCACCTGATATGCGCTCCACACAATTGAATAGAGACGCCATTGATTTTCTATGGGAATTGCAGAAATGACTTCTAAGCCTCAAAATAATGACTTTTTTTCCTAAGGTGGTAGGAATGAAACTCAGTGTGGGCTGGATGGGGTCCCCCCTGGGCACCGCAGACCTAAGCTTGTTTAACTCCTACCTCTTAAAGGGACCGAGAAAAAATGACCTTTTCTGCACTCCAATGTAAGTCAATGGGGCGATTTTTTGGCTATGTGCTAGAAATGAAATTCAGTGCGGATTGGATGACAGGCACCCTAGGCACCCAGGATCGGCTTTAGTTTCACGTGTATCTCTTAAGCCGGCAGAGAAAACCCACCTGATATGCGCTCCACACAATTGAATTAGAGACGCCGTTGATTTTCTATGGGAATTGCAGAAATGACTTCTAAGCCTCAAAATAATGACTTTTTTTCCTAAGGTGGTAGGAATGAAACTCAGTGCGGGCTGGATGGGGTCCCCCCTGGGCACCGCAGACCTAAGCTTGTTTAACTCCTACCTCTTAAAGGGACCGAGAAAAAAATGACCTTTTCTGCACTCCAATGTAAGTCAATGGGGCGATTTTTTGGCTATGTGCTAGAAATGAAATTCAGTGCGGATTGGATGACAGGCACCCTAGGCACCCAGGATCGGCTTTAGTTTCACGTGTATCTCTTAAGCCGGCAGAGAAAACCCACCTGATATGCGCTCCACACAATTGAATTAGAGACGCCGTTGATTTTCTATGGGAATTGCAGAAATGACTTCTAAGCCTCAAAATAATGACTTTTTTTCCTAAGGTGGTAGGAATGAAACTCAGTGCGGGCTGGATGGGGTCCCCCCTGGGCAACGCAGACCTAAGCTTGTTTAACTCCTACCTCTTAAAGGGACCGAGAAAAAAATGACCTTTTCTGCACTCCAATGTAAGTCAATGGGGCGATTTTTTGGCTATGTGCTAGAAATGAAATTCAGTGCGGATTGGATGACAGGCACCCTAGGCACCCAGGATCGGCTTTAGTTTCACGTGTATCTCTTAAGCCGGCAGAGAAAACCCACCTGATATGCGCTCCACACAATTGAATTAGAGACGCCGTTGATTTTCTATGGGAATTGCAGAAATGACTTCTAAGCCTCAAAATAATGACTTTTTTTCCTAAGGTGGTAGGAATGAAACTCAGTGCGGGCTGGATGGGGTCCCCCCTGGGCACCGCAGACCTAAGCTTGTTTAACTCCTACCTCTTAAAGGGACCGAGAAAAAATGACCTTTTCTGCACTCCAATGTAAGTCAATGGGGCGATTTTTTGGCTATGTGCTAGAAATGAAATTCAGTGCGGATTGGATGACAGGCACCCTAGGCACCCAGGATCGGCTTTAGTTTCACGTGTATCTCTTAAGCCGGCAGAGAAAACCCACCTGATATGCGCTCCACACAATTGAATTAGAGACGCCGTTGATTTTCTATGGGAATTGCAGAAATGACTTCTAAGCCTCAAAATAATGACTTTTTTTCCTAAGGTGGTAGGAATGAAACTCAGTGCGGGCTGGATGGGGTCCCCCCTGGGCACCGCAGACCTAAGCTTGTTTAACTCCTACCTCTTAAAGGGACCGAGAAAAAATGACCTTTTCTGCACTCCAATGTAAGTCAATGGGGCGATTTTTTGGCTATGTGCTAGAAATGAAATTCAGTTTATAATTTTTTGCCAGATGGCAGAATACCTATATTTCCCCAACAGTAAAACTTAACTTTTATTTCATAGTAATTAAAGACAAATACCCAGTGTGTGACATGTATTTACAGTGCTCACTTAAAATAGGTGTGCAACTGACTTGTTTACCTTGAGCGTATTACATTGTTTAACATAGTCTCATTCAGACCAGCCTGTGGCACTTGCGTTATATGATGCGATATGTTTCAATATTTGCAGGTAGTCCTGCTGAGATAATCACTGGATTATTGTAATCTCACTTATGGAGGGTATTGGCATATAGCTTGTGTAGTTATCGCAAGTTTTCCGGTTATCCCGGTAGTAGGTGAAAAGTGAGTGAGAGCGGTGGCTTATAGGTATATATGAGTTTGCGGTCTCACCGCTAAACTAAAGCCTATCACGCTCTCATATAGCTCAGGATACTTAATTGATATATAAATACAGCGGCCGCGGATACAGTGTGTCAGCACTGCGGGTGTTGTACGATCATGTGTGCCTACTGCGGGTGCTAGTGGGCAGCTGCCCCAATAGCTCCGCTCGATCGATCACCCTTGGCGTGCTTGACCCTGATCTCTGGAGCCGGTGCCGTTGTGCCCAGTTACAATGTATTCCTACGACAAACAAGGTAACACGTGCAACACCTAGTCTAAAACTTCCATGCCTATCTACCTAACTAGTTTCATCAGTTCCCTGACGTTATCAAAGTACAATTGGCAATGGCGGGCGGCCGGACAGTAGGTCTTTTTAAACCTTCCTATCTCGGCGTCACCCGTGGTCAAATGACGGACGCCCTATCCGCTGGTGTGAACGAGTATGGTAACTTGATTAATGTGATGGTCTGTAGTCTGATTGGTTGATGCGGATGCAGTTTGAAAATGACAGTGGCGGGTATCTTCCTTTGGTACCGCCTATGGTCCGTTTGATTTACTGCGCGTGTGTGAGGACTTAGTTTTTCGTCCATTTGATTTACTGCGCATGCGTCGGGACTTAGTTTTTGGAGACCATATCGGTTCTGCGCATGATCTTACACTTAGATTCTGGGGTAAGGGTATCTGAGAAGGGAAGGGAATGCATTGCGCATGTCTGGGGACTTAGCGTGTATATGTCTAAGGGGGATTATCCACTGCGCATGTTTGTGGACTTAGTCTCTTTTCCGCTGAATCTTGTTATTTGCAGTTACGCGTCTGTTTCAAGATGGATACATATAGATGCGATTGCTTGTTATCAAGATATGGACTGGTCATATATTAAGGTAAGGGGTTGATTACCACTTCACTGTCATTTTTATTGTTTGGTTAGTTACAGCCATACATAGTGATTTTATGTTGCGGAGGGTTCGGTATTGTAATGGGAGTATGTCCCCGTTTTTGGGTCACCCTAACAGTACGTTAATTGTACGTACAGTGATAATTTTTATTATTTGTTGTTTTTGGGTGACTTTACCTTTCGTCTTTTGACCTAAAAAGAGCCTGTGTATTGATGTCAACTAGGTGTTAGGATTGAAGTATATAGTCATTAAAGAAAGGGGGTGAAGGTGAAGCCTTCATTCAACCCCTGCGGAGATAGTGTTCTCAGTCTATGGATCCATCGAGTCTCGGCTTGTAGCAGTTTGATGTCCAGGTCGCCTCTACGTTGTCCTAGCTTGATATGCTGAATACCCCAGAAGATGAGTCCCTTCGGGTCGCCATTATGGTGTGAGTTGATGTGTCTTGCAATGCTGGTATCTGTTTTGGTTCTGATGTTGCTAAGGTGTGAACCTATGCGGTTCCGGAATTTTTGTATGGTTTTGCCTACATATATTAAGCCACATGGGCATCTTGCTGCATATACAATTCCTTTTGTCTGACAATTAATGAATTCCCGTATCGTGTAAGTTTTTGTGTTGTTGGAGTCACAGAAGGTTTTGATTTTGGGGACATGTTTACAGTGAGTACAGCTCCCACAGGGGTGTGATCCTTTTATGTCTGACCTCAGCCATGTTGTTTGGGTATTTTGTTCTTCTCCTGAGAAGTGGCTATGAACTAGCCAGTCACGTAGATTTCTTCCCCTCCTATAGGTAATGCTAGGGGTATCGGTTAGTACTTCTTTTAAATCCGGATCAGCCTGTAAGATGGGCCAATATTGAGCTAGAATTTGACGGGTTTCGAAATGTGCCACATCGAAAGTGCCTATACATCGAATAATTTTGGTTGTTTCTTTTGGGATGATGTTTTTATTGAGGAGGGCATTTCTGTCTGTGTGTCTCGCCCTATAGTAGGCTCGATGTAGAGCTTTCTTAGGGTAACCTTTTTCTCTGAAACGCTGATACAGTGTTTCACACTCTTTTTGGAATGCTGCTTCAGTAGAACAGTTGCGTCTAGCTCGCAAATATTGGCCCACAGGTATACCTTTTTTGAGTGGAGTAGGGTGGAAGCTCCTCCATTGTAGATAACTGTTGGTAGATGTAGTTTTACGGAATATTTCAGTAGTAAGATTTCCTTTTTCTCCAATCTGCAGGGTTAGGTCCAAAAAATTGATGGTGCTCTCATGGATCTCACTAGTCAGTCTTAGGCCTATGGAGAAGAACAAAATACCCAAACAACATGGCTGAGGTCAGACATAAAAGGATCACACCCCTGTGGGAGCTGTACTCACTGTAAACATGTCCCCAAAATCAAAACCTTCTGTGACTCCAACAACACAAAAACTTACACGATACGGGAATTCATTAATTGTCAGACAAAAGGAATTGTATATGCAGCAAGATGCCCATGTGGCTTAATATATGTAGGCAAAACCATACAAAAATTCCGGAACCGCATAGGTTCACACCTTAGCAACATCAGAACCAAAACAGATACCAGCATTGCAAGACACATCAACTCACACCATAATGGCGACCCGAAGGGACTCATCTTCTGGGGTATTCAGCATATCAAGCTAGGACAACGTAGAGGCGACCTGGACATCAAACTGCTACAAGCCGAGACTCGATGGATCCATAGACTGAGAACACTATCTCCGCAGGGGTTGAATGAAGGCTTCACCTTCACCCCCTTTCTTTAATGACTATATACTTCAATCCTAACACCTAGTTGACATCAATACACAGGCTCTTTTTAGGTCAAAAGACGAAAGGTAAAGTCACCCAAAAACAACAAATAATAAAAATTATCACTGTACGTACAATTAACGTACTGTTAGGGTGACCCAAAAACGGGGACATACTCCCATTACAATACCGAACCCTCCGCAACATAAAATCACTATGTATGGCTGTAACTAACCAAACAATAAAAATGACAGTGAAGTGGTAATCAACCCCTTACCTTAATATATGACCAGTCCATATCTTGATAACAAGCAATCGCATCTATATGTATCCATCTTGAAACAGACGCGTAACTGCAAATAACAAGATTCAGCGGAAAAGAGACTAAGTCCACAAACATGCGCAGTGGATAATCCCCCTTAGACATATACACGCTAAGTCCCCAGACATGCGCAATGCATTCCCTTCCCTTCTCAGATACCCTTACCCCAGAATCTAAGTGTAAGATCATGCGCAGAACCGATATGGTCTCCAAAAACTAAGTCCCGACGCATGCGCAGTAAATCAAATGGACGAAAAACTAAGTCCTCACACACGCGCAGTAAATCAAACGGACCATAGGCGGTACCAAAGGAAGATACCCGCCACTGTCATTTTCAAACTGCATCCGCATCAACCAATCAGACTACAGACCATCACATTAATCAAGTTACCATACTCGTTCACACCAGCGGATAGGGCGTCCGTCATTTGACCACGGGTGACGCCGAGATAGGAAGGTTTAAAAAGACCTACTGTCCGGCCGCCCGCCATTGCCAATTGTACTTTGATAACGTCAGGGAACTGATGAAACTAGTTAGGTAGATAGGCATGGAAGTTTTAGACTAGGTGTTGCACGTGTTACCTTGTTTGTCGTAGGAATACATTGTAACTGGGCACAACGGCACCGGCTCCAGAGATCAGGGTCAAGCACGCCAAGGGTGATCGATCGAGCGGAGCTATTGGGGCAGCTGCCCACTAGCACCCGCAGTAGGCACACATGATCGTACAACACCCGCAGTGCTGACACACTGTATCCGCGGCCGCTGTATTTATATATCAATTAAGTATCCTGAGCTATATGAGAGCGTGATAGGCTTTAGTTTAGCGGTGAGACCGCAAACTCATATATACCTATAAGCCACCGCTCTCACTCACTTTTCACCTACTACCGGGATAACCGGAAAACTTGCGATAACTACACAAGCTATATGCCAATACCCTCCATAAGTGAGATTACAATAATCCAGTGATTATCTCAGCAGGACTACCTGCAAATATTGAAACATATCGCATCATATAACGCAAGTGCCACAGGCTGGTCTGAATGAGACTATGTTAAACAATGTAATACGCTCAAGGTAAACAAGTCAGTTGCACACCTATTTTAAGTGAGCACTGTAAATACATGTCACACACTGGGTATTTGTCTTTAATTACTATGAAATAAAAGTTAAGTTTTACTGTTGGGGAAATATAGGTATTCTGCCATCTGGCAAAAAATTATAAACTTTGATTAGTACCTCCCAATAGGTAGGGATCACCACCCCTAACCTGTCAGAGAGATTAACCCTCTCCTCACGATCCCACACCCCCACAAACGTGGGCAAGATCGCTCAAAAATATACAGTGCCATCAGACTATGGCAAATTTTCTTTCAAGTAAATTAAGTACAGAAACACTTCAAAGTGCAGCGGACCAAGTGTTCTCACTAGCTGATCTCCCACTTAATACTGTCGATATCAATACTGCATTCAAAGAATTGCAGAAGACATACAAGAGCTATATCAGATCCTGGTGGGAGATCAGCAGTTTGGAGACATACATACAACAGAAAATAGTTTATAGAGGCCTCCGTATTAACATCAAGCCCAATGCCCACCAAGAAGATAGTGATTTTCTGAAAGGCTGGCAAGAACTCATGACTGCCAACTCACTCCGAATGCTGGAATATCTATTGACCTATGAGAAAACTATATTCACCAAACTTAATATTCAACTCGAGAATCAGCTACAACAGATACAATTCTTTAATTCAAATCCCGAATTCACTAATTTTGAAACAAGGCTACAACGACATTTGGAAATTTTTCAATCAGAAATTAAGGAGCGCAAGCACCGTAAATACATACGGGACAAACGTGACTTCGAAACAGGAGACATCTACAAAGACAACACTAACCAAAATAGACAGACTTATTCGGATTACTCAGAGTCTGACCTATCAGGCACAGAAGATCCCTACCCTGCACAAACCAGTACCTACCATCAAAGACAAAAACCAAGAACCTCCAATAGAAAGTTCCCTAAAAAATCCAAAGCACCTTATCTCCCTCACCGTCAACAAACGGGAGCAACATGGGCACCGCAACCTGTACAACACCAACAACAATTGGCACCTTCTTGGAATTCCACACCCAACATTCACCAACCTACTTCACATTCATCCTATGGTGCATCATCACAATCTGCACAATCAGTAAACCATATGGCACCAATTTTGCCACAAACGCAAGTTCCCCTCCCTGCACCAACTATGACTTATTCCAACACCAACACCTTAAACCAAGCACCTCCACCTCCTTTTTTAGGACCAGCCCAACTGCGGGATCGCAGTCAATGGGCTTACAAGAGGCCTTAAAAATGACACAAACAAGAAAAGGCAAATCACAAGTCCTGAACCTTTCATCGATCACATTATCTGATATAGACATGAAGCTCCTAGAAAAAGGACTATCGTTTACCCCCACTCCTAAATTTGACAGGTTTGAATGGATCAAAGACATCCATCTATTTGCGCGCAAACTAGCGCTACATAAGTTCTACAAGAATCGCCAATTCAACCCGTCAAACCTGTCCACAAGAGAAAAGGAGGCGATCGAAGCACTGTTCGAATTACAGATCGAAAATGAAACGGGTATCCAACAATTCACAGCACCAGCATCCTCACTAAAACCACGATCACTGTTCACTCCCTCCTTAGTGAGTTTTCACAATATTGAAAAATTCATAAATTTAACGTGCAATGAGGTGGAAAAATTGGAATGCAAAATTACAAAATATAACTCCAACCTATCACACAAAGAACAAGAGTCCCTTAAAAAACTTTCTACCAACAAGACAATCGAAATAAAACCCTCTGATAAAGGGGGCAATTTAGTAGTAATGAATAAAACTGAATACAGAGAGATGTGCCTGCGACTCCTTGATGATCAATCCACATACCGTGTACTTAAAACAGACCCCTCAAGAGACTATAATTTGGAGCTCCGAAATATACTTCTAGAAGCAAAAGCCAACCAACTATTAACAGAATCGGAATTCAAAGCGATTTATAACCCCAACCCAACATTAGCAACGTTTTATGCCTTACCAAAAATCCACAAGCAAAGGACCCCAATTCCAGGAAGACCAATTGTATCAGGAAACAACAATGTTACAGAAGGCATAAGCAAGTACGTTGATCAAGTTCTAGCTCCTTTTGTACAGACCTTACCTTCCTACATAAAAGACACAACCGCAACAGTTGTGAAACTACAGGAAATAGAAGTGAATCAAGGAGTTAAAATCGCCAGCCTCGATGTCGAGGCACTATATACGAGCATTGAACACGAACACGGCCTGAGAGCCGTCGAAACTTTTCTCGACAGTAAAGGCAACACTTTCATCCCCCACAATAAATTCATCCTGCAACTTCTCCAATTCCTATTAACTCACAACTTCTTTATCTTCGAAAATAAGTACTATCTACAAACTAAAGGAACAGCTATGGGCACCAGTTGCGCTCCTACTTATGCCAATCTCTATCTGGGGTGGTGGGAAACCACCATAGTCTTCCATGATACCATGCAAAAATACACTGACAAGATTCTGTTTTGGGGTCGCTACATCGATGACGTCCTAATTCTGTGGGACGGAGATGTAGCGACCTTCAATGAATTTGTAGAAATACTGAACCGGAACTCCATAGGCCTAAGACTGACTAGTGAGATCCATGAGAGCACCATCAATTTTTTGGACCTAACCCTGCAGATTGGAGAAAAAGGAAATCTTACTACTGAAATATTCCGTAAAACTACATCTACCAACAGTTATCTACAATGGAGGAGCTTCCACCCTACTCCACTAAAAAAAGGTATACCTGTGGGCCAATATTTGCGAGCTAGACGCAACTGTTCTACTGAAGCAGCATTCCAAAAAGAGTGTGAAACACTGTATCAGCGTTTCAGAGAAAAAGGTTACCCTAAGAAAGCTCTACATCGAGCCTACTATAGGGCGAGACACACAGACAGAAATGCCCTCCTCAATAAAAACATCATCCCAAAAGAAACAACCAAAATTATTCGATGTATAGGCACTTTCGATGTGGCACATTTCGAAACCCGTCAAATTCTAGCTCAATATTGGCCCATCTTACAGGCTGATCCGGATTTAAAAGAAGTACTAACCGATACCCCTAGCATTACCTATAGGAGGGGAAGAAATCTACGGGACTGGCTAGTTCATAGCCACTTCTCAGGAGAAGAACAAAATACCCAAACAACATGGCTGAGGTCAGACATAAAAGGATCACACCCCTGTGGGAGCTGTACTCACTGTAAACATGTCCCCAAAATCAAAACCTTCTGTGACTCCAACAACACAAAAACTTACACGATACGGGAATTCATTAATTGTCAGACAAAAGGAATTGTATATGCAGCAAGATGCCCATGTGGCTTAATATATGTAGGCAAAACCATACAAAAATTCCGGAACTGCATAGGTTCACACCTTAGCAACATCAGAACCAAAACAGATACCAGCATTGCAAGACACATCAACTCACACCATAATGGCGACCCGAAGGGACTCATCTTCTGGGGTATTCAGCATATCAAGCTAGGACAACGTAGAGGCGACCTGGACATCAAACTGCTACAAGCCGAGACTCGATGGATCCATAGACTGAGAACACTATCTCCGCAGGGGTTGAATGAAGGCTTCACCTTCACCCCCTTTCTTTAATGACTATATACTTCAATCCTAACACCTAGTTGACATCAATACACAGGCTCTTTTTAGGTCAAAAGACGAAAGGTAAAGTCACCCAAAAACAACAAATAATAAAAATTATCACTGTACGTACAATTAACGTACTGTTAGGGTGACCCAAAAACGGGGACATACTCCCATTACAATACCGAACCCTCCGCAACATAAAATCACTATGTATGGCTGTAACTAACCAAACAATAAAAATGACAGTGAAGTGGTAATCAACCCCTTACCTTAATATATGACCAGTCCATATCTTGATAACAAGCAATCGCATCTATATGTATCCATCTTGAAACAGACGCGTAACTGCAAATAACAAGATTCAGCGGAAAAGAGACTAAGTCCACAAACATGCGCAGTGGATAATCCCCCTTAGACATATACACGCTAACTCCCCAGACATGCGCAATGCATTCCCTTCCCTTCTCAGATACCCTTACCCCAGAATCTAAGTGTAAGATCATGCGCAGAACCGATATGGTCTCCAAAAACTAAGTCCCGACGCATGCGCAGTAAATCAAATGGACGAAAAAACTAAGTCCTCACACACGCGCAGTAAATCAAACGGACCATAGGCGGTACCAAAGGAAGATACCCGCCACTGTCATTTTCAAACTGCATCCGCATCAACCAATCAGACTACAGACCATCACATTAATCAAGTTACCATACTCGTTCACACCAGCGGATAGGGCGTCCGTCATTTGACCACGGGTGACGCCGAGATAGGAAGGTTTAAAAAGACCTACTGTCCGGCCGCCCGCCATTGCCAATTGTACTTTGATAACGTCAGGGAACTGATGAAACTAGTTAGGTAGATAGGCATGGAAGTTTTAGACTAGGTGTTGCACGTGTTACCTTGTTTGTCGTAGGAATACATTGTAACTGGGCACAACGGCACCGGCTCCAGAGATCAGGGTCAAGCACGCCAAGGGTGATCGATCGAGCGGAGCTATTGGGGCAGCTGCCCACTAGCACCCGCAGTAGGCACACATGATCGTACAACACCCGCAGTGCTGACACACTGTATCCGCGGCCGCTGTATTTATATATCAATTAAGTATCCTGAGCTATATGAGAGCGTGATAGGTTTTAGTTTAGCGGTGAGACCGCAAACTCATATATACCTATAAGCCACCGCTCTCACTCACTTTTCACCTACTACCGGGATAACCGGATAACTTGCGATAACTACACAAGCTATATGCCAATACCCTCCATAAGTGAGATTACAATAATCCAGTGATTATCTTAGCAGGACTACCTGCAAATATTGAAACATATCGCATCATATAACGCAAGTGCCACAGGCTGGTCTGAATGAGACTATGTTAAACAATGTAATACGCTCAAGGTAAACAAGTCAGTTGCACACCTATTTTAACCCCTTAAGGACAGAGCCTGAAATGGCCTTAATGACAGAGACAAATTTTATGAATATGACCAGTGTCACTTTAGTCATTAATAACTTCGGGATGCTTTTACCTATCCGGCTGATTCTGAGATTGTTTTCTCATGACATATTGTACTTTACATTTCTGGTAAATTGGAGTCGATACTCATAACAAATCTTTATGAAAAAAACCCAAATAATGTGAAAAATGTGAAAAAATGCATTTTTCCAACTTTGAAACTTCTTTGCGTATACAGAAAGTGGTTATACCACATAAATTATATATTAAATAGCATTAGCAACATGTCTACTTTATGTTGGCGGCATTTATTAAACTATCTTTCATTTTTTTTAGACGATAGGAAGCTTAAAACATTAGCAGCAAATTTCCAAATTTTCAGTAAAATTTCAAAATCAGATATTTTTAGGGACCTGTTCAGGTTTAGGCCGGTTTCACACGTAGTAACAGTGCGGGCGTTAAAATTTCTGTCCTGTACATCTCCGGGTGGTCTGGCGGCTGTATTTGAAAACCACTTACGGTCTTATCGTAAGAGTCCGGCCGTAGTGTCATGATGTGTCTTGGCTTGTTTGGCCCCGCTCAAAAGCATGTATTTGATTCATGAATCTGCCCCCGGGCCAAATAAGCACACCCACATCCCTATAAAATCTCCGCCCACTCGCGAAGTACGCCCATATGCTTGTAGTGTTTTGAATGCCAAAAAAATAAAAAAAAAGATGTCTGATGGCGCTAATAATGCGCCCTATGGGCCAGCCCGGCGTATGAGGCTGCGCCGCAAGCACCAGCTCGTGGTGCTTTCGATCCTGTGGAAGATGCGTAATTATTACCAGCGTTTGTGTGTAAGTCTCTATATATTTTTTTTTTTTTTTTTTTTTTTTTTTTTTTTTTTAAAGCTTTATGTAACTTATTTCAAACTAGCCTTACAAACTGTTTAGGCTTATAATCCGTAAAACATTGATTTAAATGTATTGTTTATGCAAGCTCCCTTAAGTACTGTTGACCAAAGGTCCTTAAATGCAACTGTGTAATAATTTTGTGACTAATTGAGATGTCTTAAAAATAATAAATTTAATTTTTTAAAAATTCTTCTCAGAGGCAAAAAGACGCAGAGCAGCGCCGTCTGCAGGAGGTGGGACGGCGATATTGGGTCCACCCCATCAATGTTCGGAGGGAGACCCGGGGCCACATTGGTTGCCTGTATGATGATTTGCGACGGTATGTCGATTTGAATACATCAAAGTCGTCAAATCTTTGAATGTAATATTGCAAATGTAAAGGTTACTGTCCACAAATGTTTACCCCAAAGTCCATAATTTTATTATGTTTTTTGTTTATCCTTACAACGTTTGATGTTAATTTCAACATTTGTAAACCGTATGACATCTTCCTATGATGTGTGTTTGTGTGTAATATTAGTGATCAATATTTTTCTTAATTTGTTGCAGACATCCTGACAAGTTCCAGGACTTCGTGCGCCTGCCTATGGAGGCCTTTGATAATTTACTTTCCATTTTGACCCCACATCTCCAGAGACAGGACACCTACATGCGGAAATCCATCCCTCCTGTGGGACGTCTGCTCATAACGTTAAGGTGAAGATGCTTTATTTTAATGCGAACTATTTGTTCATGTAATTGTAGTGAAATCTAATATAGTGTTAAAATATGTAATAATTTAATATGTAGCTGAATGTGAAATAGAATCATAAAATACTATTTTTCATTTTTTCACAGATTCTTGGCGACAGGGGAGAGTTATGTATCGTTGCACCTCCAATTCAGGGTTGGTACGTCCACCATCTCTGGAATTGTGAGGTGCACGTGCGCCGTGATCTGGGAGCATTTGCAGCCCATCGTGATGCCCAGTCCGACCCGGGAGATTTGGTTGCAGTCAGCAGCAGGCTTTCAGTCTGTGGCCAATTTCCCCAACTGTATAGGGGCGGTTGATGGTAAGCACATACGTGTGAAGCAACCACCGCGATCAGGATCACAGTATTTCAATTATAAGAAATTTTTTTCTGTGGTCCTGATCGCGGTTGTTGATTCCACGTATCGTTTCCTTGCCATCGACGTCGGCTCCTATGGCAGTACTGGGGACTCCCGGGCGCTACTGAGATCAGAGTTTGGGCGGCGCATACTCTTAGATCACGTGACTCTACCTCCTCCCACTCCTCTTCCGGGTACCACGCATCCCGCTCCATTCGTCATGGTAGGGGATCAAGCCTTCCCTTTACTCAACAACCTGCTGCGCCCTTACCCACGGAGAGGGCTGGATGAACGGGGGTGACTATTTAACCGGAGGCTGAGCCGGGCACGTAACTTCGTGGAGTGCGCCTTCGGGATCATGACTAGTCAGTGGAGAGTGTTTACCACTGCCCTGCAGTTGAAATTGGCCACAGTTGACCTGGTCATTAAAGCTGCCTGTGTTCTCCACAACTACCTTCGGGACTATGCTCCCACCCCGGAGGTGAACGTGGAGACACTGCCAGCTTTTAGTGCCCCTATCAACTATGGCCAAGGGAGACAACTCAACCGCGGGATAGTGGTCAGGAACCTCTTTGCTGACTACTTCATGACTCCTGAAGGCGCCGTGCCCGTGCCCCTTTCACAGCCTCCCTTATGAGCCACGGCCACAGGACTGATGTTTTCCCGCATGTATGTCACCTGTCTCTGGGATGTGTGTTTTTTTATTTTCTTTTGTTGTTTGAACCCGATGTATTGGTTGATATTTAATTTTCATTCTCTTTTTACTAAAACAAAAAATATATTTTCTTATTCGACTAAACAATGTGTCTGCCTTTTCAATGTATGTAAAACTTGTTGTGTGTTCCCACATAGTAGTGTTCGAAAATACACATTACCTCACTCGATATACTACTGGCCAGTAATTATCGAGCATGGTCACATCATGCTAATGTTAATTGTATAGTCCTTTGAACCTAGTGTGCTGAAAGATTGATGTGATCAAAACATGTGCATTTCCTATGGAGTGACCAGCAGGGTGCGCACTATATGTCTAACTTTCTAGTGTGGGATATGTAACAGGATCTGATATCTTCTAGTGCCACAGTCCATCTCACTTCTTAACAATCACTATTAACACACCACATATATCCCTCCACACATCACCCAGGTGCGCCAGCTGGATGTGGTCTACTTAGGTTGCGGTTCAAAAATATTATTTTATCATCCATTTTTTTTCTGTAAAACACAGAAGATTGTATTCAAAGATTAGAAATCTCGCTCTTTACTTGATCACCTGTTCCTTGTCTACAGTCATCTCCTGGATTTCTTATCCAAAATCCATCACATCAATCTGCCAGTGTAAACGCTACATTATGTAGTTTATTGTGTGTACGTTTATATATCCTCCACTTTGTACATAATGACCACATGCTGGATGTCCTGCAGGAGGAGATTTCTACTACCATCGGACATAGAGCTCTATGTGGAAATGATAGTGTCATGATAATAACATTAATGTCCCAAAATATGTTAGTGCTCATCACAAGCCTCTCCTGCTCTGCCCACTTCCTGCCTTGGCCACAGATGTCAGCATAGAGCAGGCTCAGACCTCAAAAAGAAGGAATCGCAGCATTCACTACATCTTCGCTAGTGGCTTCACAATACGTGTATTTCACTCAGTATAGCTAACAAAAACAGCAGTGGATTCTAAACACCCAAAGGATCTCGACACAATGTTGTAATGTTGTGGATGTGCGCCATTAAAACACTAAATAAGGAAATTTCCTAATAACATCCATTCTTAGAAAAAAACTTAGCAATATTTCACTTTAAATGGCGCACAGCCACTCTATTTCTACATTGTGTGAACACAGCCTTTGTGTTTTTAAGCCACTACTGGTTTTGTTAACAATACTGACCAAAATATACTGACTCAAATACACGTATTGTGAACCTACTACGAACATGTAGTGAATGTTGCGATTCCTTGTTTGTCATGTATGACAGTGCTCTCTGCTGCCATCTGTGGCCAAGGCAGGAAGTGGCCACAGCAGGAGAGTGTTGGCCTGATAAATGAAATACTTAACTACATTATAATATTTCCTATCATGACACATTCATTTTAACACATACAGCAATGTCTCACATATGATTAGAAATATTCTCCTGAAGGACATCCAGCATGTGTTCATTTTCTACTAACGTAAAGCATACAACAACATTTTATAAGACACAATAGCAACATTCAATACAGCTTTCTATGCAAACAAAGTCCACTAAGTATTTTGAAGCGTATTTCGTAGTTCCTTAGTGGCAGTCAATAATCATTTGTTTTTTTAACCCTTAAACACTAAAACATAAACAAGTAAAAAATAAGATTTCGGGAAACAACAAGATATGTCGCAATGGATTTATTACATGTCAAAAAATAAAACATTCACATGATAGTGTGTGTGGGTGGATGTGGGCGAGGGTGTGTGGAGACTACTTTGGACCATGTTGACAGAAGTTAGAATAGTGTGCAGAGGCAATAGTGTGGGCAATATGTGAAGGACACAGCCAGCCTGACTGTATTCTGGCACCACAAAAATAAAAGGGACATCCCAATCCCCCCAAGCTGTTATTGTCATCCCTAGCTAATGTGATGCCAGACCTTCTAAACAGTGTGTTATTGATGTGGTCCTGGTGCACACAAATGTTAGGAAATTATTAATGCTAGTAAGGCGCGGTTGGCACTAAGGCCCTACAGTGTAGCAGACAAGGGGTGGTGTTGGTGTAGCTGAGGAGAGGGAGTGCGGAACAAACACAAATGTTGTTGGACGGTCAAGGCACATGTCACTCTCTCTCGCCAGGCTCCACAGGACCCTCTTGACATCTTGGTGGTGGAGTCCTGGCCAACCCCTCTGCCAGATTAGGTTCTTCATTCTCTTCATCCGATGAGGCCTCTGCTGGTTGCTGAACTACTTGTGGTCTGAGGAGAAAACAACACTGGTCACTATCTAAGATGGCACTTTTGTTTAAGGACATATTTAGCCAGATAACTAAAATGGAGGCATCCAATGCAGGATTACACTCTGCCTGCTTTCACACTATTTTCTATGTACGAGGTGCCACACTAGAACTTTTTACAATATATTCACACACTGTTGACCCAAAATGTGGGTCTTCACAAGGCCACCCGAGTGGAACATTAGTTTACTCTATGGACACATTACGTACATTGTTTAAACATTATGAAGACAGTCCACGCTATTGGCATAACTGCCATTTCATGTTCTGGATTAGATCCTGGAGGGATCAAAAGCTGTTCCCAAAGCGGTTAGGCCAGGCTGCATTTGTTAGTTATCTGGTGTCCAGCAGGGGGCGCCTCATCTTCCAGAAATCGAGATTACTCTAAAGTGTTCACTAAATATACTGCTCCCCCTGCTGGAGCCTCGATGTATACAATCTATATAAATCTAACACATGTCTATGTCTGCACACATAAGACACTGAGCTACTTCCGTCATCATCTGCTCCTACCATGGACACATGCAATTAACACACACACTTACCTGCGGCGTCTGGGGGAATTCAAAATGAAACGCAGCATTGGGGCAAAACGCAAAGCGGCCAGTTCTTCTTGGGCGGCCCCACGCCTGATCAGCTGCCGTCGCTGCCTGATGAATCGGTCCCTCACACTGGACCACCTGGTCTCCACATAGTTAGCTTTAAGCAAAAGCATCCACACATTAGGAATATATCAGCGTCAGGTGACCATAACACTCGAGTTAATGGTTTGCCACAGTGGCTAAACAACTTACCAATTATCCATTGCTGTAATCTAGTATGCTGGTCCCAATCTGGGTATACAATCCGGGCAACCTCCCTCCATGCGGCACTCCGTGTTAGCCGGCTTCTGTACCCAGGCGCAGGGCCGTCCCATAGCACTGGCCGAGCATGGACCTGAAAATCCAAAATAATTACAGTAACGTCTTAGAAATTATTAGTCAATAAGGTCATAGCTACTACACCCATGTCACATGCTACACGCCATGTTTGATTGTAAATAGTACGTCACTTATGTGGGTGGGGTCTCCAGCTTCACCTGCAGCCAACTCCCTCCCTCCATGATGTTTGCTGGCGCCACATATCATATACACAGTACACTACTACTCACATCATGTCCTCATAGTATTTGCCCTAAATATATGTGCTTACTACTAGGGAATGATGGCCACAATCCGGCGCGGGGGTCTGGGATCGGATAGCGACACGGGGGGACACGCCTCCTCTCTGTAGTCTCGCCACCTCAGCACTGGGCGTAGCGGGGGTGGGGGGGGGTTAACTATTGCGTGTCGTGTGCTCGGCGAATTGCTATGTGACACCATGTAACGATGCTCAGCTTACCCATTTCTGTCCGGCATTGTCACGTCGTAAGCCGCTGCACTACAAGTGCCATAATGGTCGGCCACGCCTCTTTGAACGTGGCTGCTGCGGATTGTGTGTGCTTCCGACGTTACAACGCCTGACAAAGTACAAAGCAGAGCAGCGCTAAAAGCCAAAATACTCATTAGCCGAGCAGTGAACAGAATTAGCACAGCACACCAAACACTCCGGCTAAACAACAACCCCGCTACGCACACTGATGACGTGCATGTACTACAGAGAGGGGGCGTGTCCACGCTGTGTCGCTAGCCTATAGCATCATCAGCCTGCGCCGGATCTTGTGCGTGATTTGCGTACTATTTAAGCGACCTCCTTATGATGACACTATCAGCACATTATATGGTAGGATTTCTACTATGTATGTGCCGCCAACAACCATCATGGAGGGAGGAGGGAGGAGGGAGGAGGGAGGAGGGAGGAGGGAGGAGGGAGGAGGGAGGAGGGAGAAGGGAGAAGGGAGAGAGTTCGCTGCACGGCCATCTCGCTAAGAGCAATCCTAAGTCACGCCCTGTTTGCCCAACAACATGTGCTATTACAAGGACAATTCCTCGACCAGCCATTACTTACAAATCTCGCCTAAAATACGATGTGCGTTACATGGTCCGAAAGAGCTAACACATTCACAGATTTGGAGGAGACACACACATCTGAAAAGACTCATGCAGTCATTGCTGGATTTCAAGCGCCCCCTGATGGCAAACACATAGGAATTACACACAATCGTACTTACATAAACTACTCGGAGCGATGTATCGTGCCACTAAATGACTATAGACAATCGTACACATAAAATAAATATTATCTAGCATCTATTGATCATTACATAATCGATTTGTTTTCACTAAATTATTTACCACTTAAACAGGATGCAATTACAGATGTGACTTTTGGACATCACAAAAAGCGATATAAAAGACAAGACTTGTAAATTACATGTATGTAAATGTGACTCACACAACAAATGACAGTCATACATTAAGTCACGGCCACACAACTATCTTCTCCGAGTCCAAAGGACGATCGAAATCTTTCTATCGATGATCTTATCTATGTATAAAGCACTCCCAACAGCTCCAGAAAATACTTACTTCACTGATCAGCTGGCCGACGGCTATAACAGACCGATCAGGATACATCTCGGGCTCCATGAATCACTCCGGCTTTGTTGTCCAAATCACTTCTTCTTCCAGCGACGGTTTTCAAAGTGCAGATTCTTACAATGCAGACACATCCTAAATAACCTTGGCTTCTACCCATAGGAACTCAAAATGATACATTTGTTATCTCCATCCAGTCACGGACACGGCCTAGGTGAAGCCTGGACACAAACAGTTGTTACATTCATCCCTGTATTTTGAGTTATATTTAAAAATATACAAGGACAATTACAAAATAAGACCGTGAGAAATGTGTGGCAAACAATATTTCTCTCATGGCTAAGCTTCAAATAAATAATTCCTTTCTTCTATCATCCTATGTCAAGGCCAAATGGCAATCCTGCTCTCATCACACAGGTGCAACTAGCCACAGTGCAGGGTGGCACTCAGATACATGCACTAACAATGCTATATAACATTTGGCCACTTCTCCAAGAAATGGACCACAAACACAACATTCCTTTCCCTTCCGGCCCAAAAGGCACCTGCAAAGGTCCAGGACACATGTCCACTCTCTGACAAGGCCGAGAGCACACCTGTACCAACGATACCTCATACCCAGCCCTCAGGCCAGGCACTCACTGGTCGTCAGTTAACTGCAAACTAAGGTGTAATCTCCAGAAGGAGAAAACTGGTGCTCAGCCATGAAATGACCACAGAACAACACGTTTGTTATTCCTAGATTCATTCCTTACACCCCTTTGTTTGCACCATGTCGTACCTGCTTGCCGCTTGGGCCCCACGATTTCTGTGATCCATTCTATATTGGAGCTACCGAACCGGTGGATCAGCCCAGCCACTATCTCCATATGTGAGCGAACACACTCATTTACATATGCAAATAACCAGCCCTTGGCGGCAAAGGCCACTGTTGACTAGAAATCAACGTTAGTTTTCACTTTGGTTACTGACAGGGTTACGAAATTTTGAATTACCATATGAAATAGAGGCTTTGTATTCAGACTGATAAAGTGTTGCCATCTGTATACATGGCTAAAATAGGCATGTCGCATTAATGCAAATCATTACGCGAAACAAAGTGCACAACCAGCTAAGCTTTTTCTGGGAGAGGTGAAAAAATGAGAGATTATATAAATACACAAGGAATTTTATTCAAAAACATTCTCAGACTTGCCAAGCAATATGATGTCACAATAGTAAAGTCAAAGTTAGATTAGGACAGAGGGGGAAGGGCGCATGAAGCTGCATCTTACTGCAGACAGATCATTGCATTCTGCTGCAGGCTCCCAAAGGCCGATCTCGTGGGCCAGTCTAGGAGCAGACTATCAGATATTCATCCAGCACACACTGAGTCAATGATTAGCGTAGTGACACAACATGTTAATAAAAGCCTGAGACTTGTGGGAAATGTTACATATATATCGTCAACACATCCATTAACTGCACTATGTGCAAAGGCCAAACCAATACAAACATAATAATGGTAAATTTTTAGCTTTTTAAACTGAAAACATGTGAATAGATCCTTGATGTATCCTTGGCAAGGCTTTAGGCCTCTCCATGTGTGAAAATGTGGATTTTATTCTAGGATACAGTACATTGTGTAAGCGCGCGGTACTTTAGTAACCTTGAGCCAAATCACTACATTACACCTCCCAATCGAGAGACAACAACGCAGATGTGTGTGGAAGAATGTCAACTATTCGACTTACACACACACACAATGTAGCATTGTTTTCTCCAGGCCAAATGTAGTTTGGATTTTATTGTTGATCATTAAAATACTTATAATGTTGAATTAAATATTATATCTAAAATAATTTTACACCAAACTCTGCATGTTCTGTATGAAATATCACATTAAACCCATTATTGTGTATAAAGGTTAACAAAAAGGATACATTTCACAAATCAACCTTCTGTGCAAGATGCTGAGTCAAACATAGGCAACAAAAGTCAGTAATGGATGTAAAAACCGGACACATCAGACACTTGCATTTAGGAACTCATCTATTTGTATGACAGTCCTTTTTTTTCCTTATTGACGTTTAAATGTAGTGACATATTGGTTCTGCTAACAAGGGCCCCTACACACAAGAACCATTCGCCCTGGAGATAGCTAAAGGAAAGACATTATGATTTTACTTTTTTCTATAGATTCTTTTAAATGAGGATCTTAGCAAACTGTTTTTTCAAACAGAGTGTACCATGTCACCCCGGTAAGGTGTCCTCAGGGACATGGACCCTACTCTACCCTAACACAAAATGACCTCTCTGGGCCTGAAAAAGGAGACCACTTGCCATAAACCAAAAAAAAAAAAAAATAAAAAAAAAAAATAAATAAATAGAAAAATTAAACCAAAAAAATATAATAATATTATGATGTATTGCCTCATACATCACTTAGTAGAAATCATAAACGTCGTGGGTAACGAGATGTCCGAGAGCGCCGTCCACGCCGTGGCTGGCGCCTAGGAACGGCCCTAGTACCCTCAGATGGAGGGGGCATGGCACCAGGTGGCTCTCGGGACAATGCTGGGGGGACAAGGGGGGAGAGAGGTGGGGGCACAGGTGGGGGCGCAGTGGTCTCGGGGAAAAGAAAGCCCTCCGGCGGGATATGTGGCCTCCGTGAGTGTAACCCATACACAGATTGTAGGAGGACGCCCACATAGCAAGGGTCGGGGAAAGTATCGGGGTCAATCTGCTCGTGACACGACAGCAGCACTTCTGTAACCATCCGCGCACTACGTGCCAGATTAGTAGGGAGATTCCGTAAACGGACTCCCAGATAGTAGCAGAAGAAATCATTCTGATCATCTCCTCCATCAAACCGCCTGACAAAGTTGACGACAGATTGATCCAACTCACTCAGTGCTGAATGAGCTTCTTCTTGCTCCCGACGCCTCCTGGTGGTGGTAGTAGTGGGCCTCGTGAGTGGCTGATGTGGCCGAGCTGCCAGGGGCACACCACTAGGACCTGCACCAGATGTTGATGGTGCTGCAGCCTCCTCCTCTTCGTGCATGGAAGTCGAGCCAGAAGGTCCTGGCATCGGCTCCGTGCCCTCAGAAAGAGTAGGACTGCCAGGCTCCTGTGATGGCGGTGGCGTGGCACAATCCCCCTCCTGCTGTGATGCTGCAACATCAGAACCAGCAGCATCCTGTCCTCCCGGTGGGTCTGCGAAATTGCCACTGGTTCTGTGGAGAGACAGAAAGGTTAGCTAATATGGACACATTCATAAAGGTACTTCATATATCGAATGTTTAAGTTTTGATAACATACAGTATGTCGAAATGTGTGTTTTGGGAACACGAAGACATTATGTAGTACTATGCGCATCCTATGTTAGGACATACAACTATTTATATTAACTCATTCACATTAGTGTTTTCTAATAAACTTAAACAAAAAAACATTAGCCAAAAATGTTCCCCGTTCTGAGTGTGGAAACAATGCTCTCATCTTCAGGGCATGTTGTGGGCATGGAACCATTCTGGTGACAACACAACAACAAGTGTTTTTTAATGTGGCCCAGCAGGGAGAGGAGCCTGAGTTAGTCATGTGACCAGATACACAAGCGGCCAGTAAGAGGCCTGTGTACCTGTCATAGATCCCCGCAGGCCACACTGAGACAGTGACAGAGCAGCAGGCCGCCCAGCATTGAGTATAAAGGAAGTGAATAGTGTGGGCCGGAGAACAGCTCTCGGACTGCTTAGTACTGTAGGACACTAAATATAAAACATTATCCGCTGCATAGAAACAGCCATTTCATTCACCATGCTTACTGGCTCTGCCACCTACAGCACACGCTAAACAACTGAGGGAGTGACCGTGATCTGCAAAAATCACGAGATGTTGTTCTAGCGCCATGACAGAAACTAACATATTTTAGAGAAATGACAGGATGTTGAAGCACGAGTCAGAGTGGTGTGTAAGCATTTGTTTGAGTGTGAGCAAAGGGGACTATTGTGATTGGTCAGGATACATTAACCCTCTCTGGACAGTCACATACACCAGCATGAAGGCTAACAAACATGACACAACTAGGGCCTTATAAAGAATGGCAATAGTGTATGTAGTCAAATTATCGGGATACATTAAAGATAATTGTCTGCACATTCCTATAAAACATATACATAAAGAGGCAGATTGGTGAAATCGGATGAGATTATCTGCTAGTGAGTATGGACCAGGTTCTGCTGAACAACCAAAGGCAGAATTAAAATTCATTACTCCCATATAACATTTTATCTCATGTATTACATATTGTACACTATATGATACTATATACATTATGGAATAACAAAAATATACTTACTGCCGTTGACTGCGGCTCGGGATAAAATCCAACAAAGGCGCATAGCGCATGGAGATCGGCTCCCCACCCCTCTCCTCCGTGCGTATCGCCCGTTGGTACTGGTCCCTGACACTAGACCAGCGTGTCTCCACTGCTCGGACTGACAAAAGCAAAGATTTATTAGAAATAGATAGATTTTAATAATTGATATATATTTCGAGGTCTTGGTAGAAATATCGGACATTGTTCTCACAATTTTATGTCATACATTATTTGACAACACGACATACCCATCCGCAGCTGCTCGCTGTCCGTCACATCGCCCCACTGTGGGACTACCACAGCCGCTATCGTCTCCCACGTCTCGCGACGCAGGACGCGGTCGTGGTAGCCACGCACAGTCAAGTCCCACAAATGGGGACGGGACCGCACCTGAAAAATTATATAGAAAGACAGAAATCACTAGACATCTCCATCTGACTTCACCTCTCTGTGTGTCTACATCGATTAGAATAAGAACATGTTTTCCATTATGACATTACATAGAGTGGTGTTGGGATTCCAACAGACCACCTGTGTAATCTAAGGAACACAGCCTAATAACCACTGAGCCAAGACTCACTAAACCAAGGAATGCCAGAACTCTTTGAACACACTTCTGAAAACATACCAAGATTGGTGTCTAATGATTGAATTTAGGAAAGGCTTTGTATCTTAACTAGCACTAATTAGTAGGCCACAAGACCAGATCAATGCCAGCTTTGCATTCACACCTGATGAAAGAGAAAATCAACATTGTTTCGAAAATACATGAACACATGTGCAAACGAGTGAAGCTAACTATTTCACTGCTGCGGTGTTTGTTCTGGTGTGTGTGTGGTGTTTTGTTATCTTAGTGTGTGGATAAAACATGTCACAACGACTATGGTTAGAGATCTCGACATTTTGTAATAACTATGGTCAACATTTATGTATTAAACAGTCGCTGATATAGAGTGACAAATATATTTTAATAATTAAATACATGTAAGGTTAGGTATAGCATTAGGTCGAACATTCGAGGAGGAGCACACAATAACATGAAACTACGTGCAAAAACGAGCTACATGAAAAACGCATCCAAAACGCAACCTTGCTCGACTCGATTTGCAAAAGATTCCACAAACATTACTTGACTATACTGTGTACGGTGTAGTGCGCACGCTTACTCAGATTCACATGCACTATATCACACAAAAAACGCATCAAAAACGCAACCTTGCTCGACTCGATTTGCAAAAGATTCCACAAACATTACTTGACTATACTGTGTACGGTGTAGTGCGCACGCTTACTCAGATTCACATGCACTATATCACACAAAAAACGCATCAAAAACGCAACCTTGCTCGACTCGATTTGCAAAAGATTCCACAAACATTACTTGACTATACTGTGTACGGTGTAGTGCGCACGCTTACTCAGATTCACATGCACTATATCACACAAAAAACGCATCAAAAACGCACTATACTGATTTGTGCAGAAAAATTGTCTACATTTGTACACATGTCACTGTTATTAAATACAATTGATACATGTAAGAAATCAAACAACCCTACACTCAATAGGGATACTAAATTCGACATATGTAAGTAGTGGTTTTATATGGGAACTGCACTAGAAATTAATACTATAGCAGATAAGGAAACACATGACGATACTTTGTGGTTTTTTGCAGGCCACATTCCCACGCCCGTGTCGCATGACTAAAACGATTATATTTAAGACCACTAACAGTGTTGACATTCATATGTGTGTTACATGTGGCTTAGGTGCGTTTTGGTTGGCCGAGACGACCATGTGCATTTCTAAGTCCAAGTAAAACATTTTAACACATCACATAAATATATTAACAGAGATATGTATTTGGGTTCGCATACATTACATATTATTAGACATATATTTACATAGATATATAGATAGAGAGAGGGATAAATAGATACACAGAAAGAGACTACACATCCTATTTTCCAAGTAAAACCATTCTAGAAAGATGAGTGTAATTCTTCGATCAAACTTACCTCTGCGATCAGGCGTGGAACATCAATGTCCCGCTGCCAGGAACCACGTCGCCCACGACCAGCACCACCATGCTCCGCTCGCCGTGCCATCGCTCCAGATCGGGACACCTAAAAGGATGGTCACCTATTGAAGCCCATTCACTTGGGCCTTTTAAACTGAAGGGGCGTTACGCATTGATGAATTATTCTAATGAGAATCCAGATTGATCCGGCAGTAATCAGAGGTTCCGCCAGGCCCGAATGTTACTTCCTACGGTCGACTTGGACCATTTCGGCCCGGAAATAATGGTCTTGCTCATTTTTTACGGACCCGGATACAATCAGGCCAGAAACTCATACGGAGTGTGCACTGTGCAGCCGCATATCCTATACTTCCCAGCATACACACGAAACATCAAATATACGGCCGCACTATTACATCCGTACATACGGACGCACTATTACTACGTGTGAATCGAGCCTTAAAGTGTATTTGAGGAGCCTGTATGTTAGAAAGCCCCACAAAGCACCCCATTTCAGAAACTGCACCCCCCAAACTCTGCAAAAGCATATCCAGAAAGTGTTTTAACCCTTTAGGGGAGTCACAGAAATAAAAGCTAAGTGTGTAAGGAATTTGAAAATTTTAATTTTCTGTGCAGAGATTTTATTGTAATCCAATATTTTTCATAATTATAAACCTAATACCAGAGAAATGCACCCCAATAATTATTGCTCCGTTTCTGCAGTTTATAGAAATACCCCATATGTGGCCGTATTGCGCTATTTGACGCAACCACAAGCCTCAGATATAAGGGAGCGCCTAGTGAATTTCAACGCCTCCGTTATATTTGGTCATTTTTGACTGTACCACTTCAGGTTGGCAGAGGCTCTGGGGTGCCAAAACCTAAAAAACACCCCTAAAGGGACACCATTTAGAAAACTACACCCCTCAAGGAATGTAACAAGGGGTGCGGTGAGCATCTGGACCCCACAGGTGCTTCACAGATTTTCTGAACAATATGGCGTGAAAAAAGAAAAATTTATTTTTTACACTAAAACGTTGTTCTAGCCTTCAATTTTTCATTTTCTTAAAGGGATAAGAGGCAAAAAAAGACAAAAAATGTGTAGCGCAGTTTCTCCCGAGTACAGAAATACCCCACATGTGGCGATAGAGTGCCAAGGGGGCGCAGGACGAGCCTCCAAAGGGAAGGAGCGCCAATTGGCTTTTGGAAGCCGAATTTTACTGAAAAGGATTTCAAGGGCCATGTCGCATTTACAGAGCTCTCGTGCTGCCAAGACACTGGAAACCTCCCACAAGTGATTCCATTCTGGAAACTACACCCCTCAAGGAATCTAACAAGGGGTGCAGTGAGCATATGGACCCCACTGGTGACGGGCACAAATGTGGAACAATGTGACGTGAAAGGGAAAATTTTCATTTTTTCACTTTCATGGCACAAATGTGCCCATCATCAAGGGGTCCATATCCTCACTGCACCCCTTGTTAGATTCCTTGAGGGGTGCAGTTTCCAGAATGGGGTCACTTGTGGGGGGTTTCCAGTGTTTTGGCAGCACGAGGGCTCTGTAAATGCGACATGGCGTTCATCATCCATTCTAGCCAAATCCAACCTCCAAAATCCAAATGGTGCTCCTTCCCTTCGAAGGCTTGCCCTGCGCCCACATGGCGCTTTATGTCCACATGTGGGGTATTTACGGACTCGGGGGAAATTGCTCTACACATATTGTGTGTTTTTTTCTCTTTTAACCCCTTGTGAAAATGATAAATTCAAGGCTAAACCAACATTATAGTGTAAAAAATGTAATATTTCATTTTCACGCCACATTGTTCCACATTTGTGCCCGTCACCAGTGGGGTCCATATGCTCACTACACCCCTTGTTACATTCCCTGAGGGGTGTAGTTTCCATAATGGGGTCACTTGTGGGGGGTTTCAACTGTCTTGGCAACACAGAGGCCTTTTGAATGCAACATGGCCCCTCAAAATCCATTCCATCCAAATCCAGCCTTCAAAAACGAAATGGTGCTCCTTCCCTTCGGAGGCTTGCCCTGCGCCCACATGGCGCTTTATGTCCACATGTGGGGTATTTACGGACTCGGGGGAAATTGCGCTACACATTTTGTTTTTTTTCTCCTCTTTTAACCCCTTGTGAAAATGATATATTCAAGGCTAAACCAACATTATAGTGTAAAAAATGTAATATTTCATTTTCACGCCACATTGTTCCACATTTGTGTCCGTCACCAGTGGGGTCCATATGCTCACTACACCCCTTGTTACATTCCTTGAGGGGTGCAGTTTCCATAATGGGGTCACTTGTGGGGGGTTTCAACTGTCTTGGCAACACAGGGGCCTTTTGAATGCAACATGGCCCCTCGAAATCCATTCCATCCAAATCCAGCCTTCAAAAACCAAATGGCGCTTCTTCCCTTCGGAGGCTTACCCTGCACCCGCATGGCGCTTTATGTCCACATGTGGGGTATTTCCGTACTCAGGGGAAATTGCTCTACACATTAAATGTTTTTTTTATCTTTTAACCCCTTGTGAAAATGAAAAAACATGACAAGATTAATGATTTAGAGTAAAAATTTTACAAAAATTACACTAAATGTTGGTCTAGCCTTGATTTTTTTCCATTTCCACAAGGGGTTAAAAAAGAAAATGAACACAAAACGTGTAGGGTAGTGTCCCCTGAGTACGAAAATACCCCACATGTGGGCATAATGTGCCATATGGGCACAGGGCAAGTCACCAAAGGGACAGAGCGCCATTTAGAGGCTGGAATGGAGGATGGAGGCCATGTCGCAATTACAAAGCTCCTGTGCTGCCAGGACAGTAGAAACCCCCGACAAGTGACCCCATTCTGGAAACTACACCCCATAAGGAATCTAACAAGGGGTGCAGTGAGCATATGGACCCCACTGGTGACGGGCACTTACGTAGAACATGTGCCGAGAAAATAAAAAATACAATTTTTTTCATTTTCACGTCCCAAATGTGGCCGTCACCAGGGGGCCATATCCCCGCTGCCCCCCTTCTTAGATTCCTTATGGGGTGTAGTTTCCAGAATGGGGTCACTTGTGGGGGGTTTCTACTGTCCTGGCCGCACAGAGGCTTTGTAATTGCATCATGGCATCCTCTAATGGGAATGGCAGCCATACCTACTTAGCTGGGGAAAAGGGACAATTCTAATTTATTTGGGGGGATTAGGCCAATTATTAGTTTATAAGGTTGGAAATGACAGGTGTCCATCAAACTCAACCTGTGTTGATCCAGAGGAAGGCAAAAAAAAACCCTCGTAAGGCAGACGACAGTAGCCTCATCACAGGGGAAAATTCCTTCCCGACTCCATATTGGCGATCAGAATAATCCCTGGATCAACGTGACCCCTGAAATAGGAATAAGGGACAGAATTTAGATAATGTAGAACCCCAGTGACGTGTGGTGCGCCTTGGAGCGATCCAGTATGCAGAGGCCGGGGTGATCAGGACGGGTGTCACACGGGAAAATGGTGTCCTTCCTGATCCCCCTGTTACGCCACACTCTGCACTTCTTCTGGGGTCTCCTGTTCTCCAGTGTGGGGGACGTCACCTGGAAAATGTTGTCCTGGTGTGATACGGGGTCCCTCATATCCAGAAGCGCTGGGTCCGCTCCATGGCTGCTAAATATTAGGGCCCTATTACTAGTTCTGATATGTTCGGATCGTGCCGCAAGCTACAGTAGCTCAGGCAGCGAGGGACCGGAAGAGGGGGTGCTGGTATAAAAGTTATCCCCGTACAGGTGGTAACCTTTATCCAGCAGTGGGAAGATCAGTTCCCGAACGATCTTCCCACTAACTCCGAGGATGGGGGGGGCGGGGGCATCTGGGGGCTGGATTCGGGTGTCCCTTCCTACATACACTCTAAGGGTACGTGCACACTGCGGAATCGCGACAGATAACCCTTTGTGCATTCCACAGCTGGCACCCACCGGCGGACTGATGCAGGCGCACGTCTCCGTCCGTGTCGTAGACTCCATTCTATGCACGGGCGGATTCCGCTCTCCGTCCAACGTATTCATTCTTTGGATGGACGATGGAATCCGCCCGTGCATAGAATGGAGTCTATGACACGGGTAGAGACATGCGCCCGCATCAGTCCGCCGGCGGGTGCCAGCTGCGGAATGCACAAAGGGTTATTCTTGGCCATTCCGCAGTGTGCACGTACCCTAAATCTGTAAGTGTACCCTGAGGTACGCTCACACAGTTTGTAGAATTTCACTCCATACCGTCATCTCTTAATGGGACGGTACTGGCGGAAAAGACGTGTCTGGGGGGCAGCGTACGCTACGCTACCCCCCAGACATGTCATTGGAGGATGAGGATGAATGGAGGAAAGAACGATCCCCCCCATTCATCCTCACTGGCTGTTTCGGTGTCGGAGGTAATAATAACGTATCCCTCTGACGCCGAAAACACCCTGGGGGCCATCTTTATACGGGGATTGGTATATGGGGTATGTAGTGGTGTAGTGTCAAACTTTATTCAATGTAGTGTGGTGTAATGTAGTGTTTTTTTACGTGTTTTTTTACAGTAAGTATAAAAAAAAAACCTACGCCAACAAAGGAGTTGGTGATATATTCTACTGCCACGGTCTGCACTTATAAGCAGACCGTGGCAGTAGAATATAGAAAAAAAACACCCTACGCCAAAAAGGAGGAGTTGCTGATTAGCAGCGCATTTTCGTGCGATGCTGATCAACACTCAGCGGCGATAGGGTGCGGAAAATAGAAAAAAAAAAATTTGAAAAAAAAATAAATAAAAATTTCTACATTCTGAACATCCCTATAGTGGCTGATACGTGTATTACACATTATCAGCCGCTAGAGGGCAGCAGAGCGCAAAATACGGAAACAGCCGACGCTGGAGCCGAAAATAGCCGAGAGAAGCCGAACGTGACATCACGGAAGAAGCCGAAGACCCGAACGAAGACGAGGATGCCGCGAACCCGGAAGACGCCGATCAGGAGCCCGGGACAGGTGAGTAATGTACAAATACCTGCTCTGGACCCCTCGGCTGCCTAGCTGAGGGGTCCAGGGCAGGTATTTACTATTTTGTGGGACTCTGATCGCCGTGCCACCGGCCCGATCGCCGTGAACGGCCGGCCGGCCGTTCACGGCGATCGGGCCGGTGGCACGGCGATCACCATTACTTTTTACAGTAATGGCGGTCGGTGCCGTCCTCGGACAGCACCGACCGCCATTTTTTTCCGGGTCATCGGGTCGCCGATGACCCGGAAAGGTTCCGATCGCCGCTATTGGCTGATCTGAATTGATCAGCCTATAGCGGCGATCGTAAGCACGGGGGGTGTTAACCACCCCCCGTGCCGTGAAGCTAAGATGGCCTGCTATGATTTATAGCAGGCCATCTTCCCCGACCGCTGTGTGTGAACACGCAGCAATCGGGGAAACATCGGGCGTAAATTTACGCCCTGATGCGCCAAGTACCAGGGCGCGAGGGCGTAAGTTTACGCCCGATGTCGTTAAGGGGTTAAGTGAGCACTGTAAATACATGTCACACACTGGGTATTTGTCTTTAATTACTATGAAATAAAAGTTAAGTTTTACTGTTGGGGAAATATAGGTATTCTGCCATCTGGCAAAAAATTATAAACTTTGATTAGTACCTCCCAATAGGTAGGGATCACCACCCCTAGAAATGAAATTCAGTGCGGATTGGATGACAGGCACCCTAGGCACCCAGGATCGGCTTTAGTTTCATGTGTATCTCTTAAGCCGGCAGAGAAAACCCACCTGATATGCGCTCCACACAATTAAATAGAGACGCCGTTGATTTTCTATGGGAATTGCAGAAATGACTTCTAAGCCTCAAAATAATGACTTTTTTTCCTAAGGTGGTAGGAATGAAACTCAGTGCGGGCTGGATGGGGTCCCCCCTGGGCACCGCAGACCTAAGCTTGTTTAACTCCTACCTCTTAAAGGGACCGAGAAAAAATGACCTTTTCTGCACTCCAATGTAAGTCAATGGGGCGATTTTTTGGCTATGTGCTAGAAATGAAATTCAGTGCGGATTGGATGACAGGCACCCTAGGCACCCAGGATCGGCTTTAGTTTCACGTGTATCTCTTAAGCCGGCAGAGAAAACCCACCTGATATGCGCTCCACACAATTGAATTAGAGACGCCGTTGATTTTCTATGGGAATTGCAGAAATGACTTCTAAGCCTCAAAATAATGACTTTTTTTCCTAAGGTGGTAGGAATGAAACTCAGTGTGGGCTGGATGGGGTCCCCCCTGGGCACCGCAGACCTAAGCTTGTTTAACTCCTACCTCTTAAAGGGACCGAGAAAAAATGACCTTTTCTGCACTCCAATGTAAGTCAATGGGGCGATTTTTTGGCTATGTGCTAGAAATGAAATTCAGTGCGGATTGGATGACAGGCACCCTAGGCACCCAGGATCGGCTTTAGTTTCACGTGTATCTCTTAAGCCGGCAGAGAAAATCCACCTGATATGCGCTCCACACAATTGAATAGAGACGCCATTGATTTTCTATGGGAATTGCAGAAATGACTTCTAAGCCTCAAAATAATGACTTTTTTTCCTAAGGTGGTAGGAATGAAACTCAGTGTGGGCTGGATGGGGTCCCCCCTGGGCACCGCAGACCTAAGCTTGTTTAACTCCTACCTCTTAAAGGGACCGAGAAAAAATGACCTTTTCTGCACTCCAATGTAAGTCAATGGGGAGATTTTTTGGCTATGTGCTAGAAATGAAATTCAGTGCGGATTGGATGACAGGCACCCTAGGCACCCAGGATCGGCTTTAGTTTCACGTGTATCTCTTAAGCCGGCAGAGAAAATCCACCTGATATGCGCTCCACACAATTGAATAGAGACGCCATTGATTTTCTATGGGAATTGCAGAAATGACTTCTAAGCCTCAAAATAATGACTTTTTTTCCTAAGGTGGTAGGAATGAAACTCAGTGCGGGCTGGATGGGGTCCCCCCTGGGCACCGCAGACCTAAGCTTGTTTAACTCCTACCTCTTAAAGGGACCGAGAAAAAATGACCTTTTCTGCACTCCAATGTAAGTCAATGGGGCGATTTTTTGGCTATGTGCTAGAAATGAAATTCAGTGCGGATTGGATGACAGGCACCCTAGGCACCCAGGATCGGCTTTAGTTTCACGTGTATCTCTTAAGCCGGCAGAGAAAACCCACCTGATATGCGCTCCACACAATTGAATTAGAGACGCCGTTGATTTTCTATGGGAATTGCAGAAATGACTTCTAAGCCTCAAAATAATGACTTTTTTTCCTAAGGTGGTAGGAATGAAACTCAGTGCGGGCTGGATGGGGTCCCCCCTGGGCACCGCAGACCTAAGCTTGTTTAACTCCTACCTCTTAAAGGGACCGAGAAAAAATGACCTTTTCTGCACTCCAATGTAAGTCAATGGGGCGATTTTTTGGCTATGTGCTAGAAATGAAATTCAGTGCGGATTGGATGACAGGCACCCTAGGCACCCAGGATCGGCTTTAGTTTCACGTGTATCTCTTAAGCCGGCAGAGAAAATTCACCTGATATGCGCTTCACACAATTGAATAGAGACGCCATTGATTTTCTATGGGAATTGCAGAAATGACTTCTAAGCCTCAAAATAATGACTTTTTTTCCTAAGGTGGTAGGAATGAAACTCAGTGTGGGCTGGATGGGGTCCCCCCTGGGCACCGCAGACCTAAGCTTGTTTAACTCCTACCTCTTAAAGGGACCGAGAAAAAATGACCTTTTCTGCACTCCAATGTAAGTCAATGGGGCGATTTTTTGGCTATGTGCTAGAAATGAAATTCAGTGCGGATTGGATGACAGGCACCCTAGGCACCCAGGATCGGCTTTAGTTTCACGTGTATCTCTTAAGCCGGCAGAGAAAACCCACCTGATATGCGCTCCACACAATTGAATTAGAGACGCCGTTGATTTTCTATGGGAATTGCAAAAATGACTTCTAAGCCTCAAAATAATGACTTTTTTTCCTAAGGTGGTAGGAATGAAACTCAGTGCGGGCTGGATGGGGTCCCCCCTGGGCACCGCAGACCTAAGCTTGTTTAACTCCTACCTCTTAAAGGGACCGAGAAAAAAATGACCTTTTCTGCACTCCAATGTAAGTCAATGGGGCGATTTTTTGGCTATGTGCTAGAAATGAAATTCAGTGCGGATTGGATGACAGGCACCCTAGGCACCCAGGATCGGCTTTAGTTTCACGTGTATCTCTTAAGCCGGCAGAGAAAACCCACCTGATATGCGCTCCACACAATTGAATTAGAGTCGCCGTTGATTTTCTATGGGAATTGCAGAAATGACTTCTAAGCCTCAAAATAATGACTTTTTTTCCTAAGGTGGTAGGAATGAAACTCAGTGCGGGCTGGATGGGGTCCCCCCTGGGCACCGCAGACCTAAGCTTGTTTAACTCCTACCTCTTAAAGGGACCGAGAAAAAATGACCTTTTCTGCACTCCAATGTAAGTCAATGGGGCGATTTTTTGGCTATGTGCTAGAAATGAAATTCAGTGCGGATTGGATGACAGGCACCCTAGGCACCCAGGATCGGCTTTAGTTTCACGTGTATCTCTTAAGCCGGCAGAGAAAACCCACCTGATATGCGCTCCACACAATTGAATTAGAGACGCCGTTGATTTTCTATGGGAATTGCAGAAATGACTTCTAAGCCTCAAAATAATGACTTTTTTTTCCTAAGGTGGTAGGAATGAAACTCAGTGCGGGCTGGATGGGGTCCCCCCTGGGCACCGCAGACCTAAGCTTGTTTAACTCCTACCTCTTAAAGGGACCGAGAAAAAATGACCTTTTCTGCACTCCAATGTAAGTCAATGGGGCGATTTTTTGGCTATGTGCTAGAAATGAAATTCAGTGCGGATTGGATGACAGGCACCCTAGGCACCCAGGATCGGCTTTAGTTTCACGTGTAACTCTTAAGCCGGCAGAGAAAATCCACCTGATATGCGCTCCACACAATTGAATAGAAACGCCATTGATTTTCTATGGGAATTGCAGAAATGACTTCTAAGCCTCAAAATAATGACTTTTTTTTCCTAAGGTGGTAGGAATGAAACTCAGTGTGGGCTGGATGGGGTCCCCCCTGGGCACCGCAGACCTAAGCTTGTTTAACTCCTACCTCTTAAAGGGACCGAGAAAAAATGACCTTTTCTGCACTCCAATGTAAGTCAATGGGGAGATTTTTTGGCTATGTGCTAGAAATGAAATTCAGTGCGGATTGGATGACAGGCACCCTAGGCACCCAGGATCGGCTTTAGTTTCACGTGTATCTCTTAAGCCGGCAGAGAAAATCCACCTGATATGCGCTCCACACAATTGAATAGAGACGCCATTGATTTTCTATGGGAATTGCAGAAATGACTTCTAAGCCTCAAAATAATGACTTTTTTTCCTAAGGTGGTAGGAATGAAACTCAGTGCGGGCTGGATGGGGTCCCCCCTGGGCACCGCAGACCTAAGCTTGTTTAACTCCTACCTCTTAAAGGGACCGAGAAAAAATGACCTTTTCTGCACTCCAATGTAAGTCAATGGGGCGATTTTTTGGCTATGTGCTAGAAATGAAATTCAGTGCGGATTGGATGACAGGCACCCTAGGCACCCAGGATCGGCTTTAGTTTCACGTGTATCTCTTAAGCCGGCAGAGAAAACCCACCTGATATGCGCTCCACACAATTGAATTAGAGACGCCGTTGATTTTCTATGGGAATTGCAGAAATGACTTCTAAGCCTCAAAATAATGACTTTTTTTCCTAAGGTGGTAGGAATGAAACTCAGTGCGGGCTGGATGGGGTCCCCCCTGGGCACCGCAGACCTAAGCTTGTTTAACTCCTACCTCTTAAAGGGACCGAGAAAAATGACCTTTTCTGCACTCCAATGTAAGTCAATGGGGCGATTTTTGGCTATGTGCTAGAAATGAAATTCAGTGCGGATTGGATGACAGGCACCCTAGGCACCCAGGATCGGCTTTAGTTTCACGTGTATCTCTTAAGCCGGCAGAGAAAATCCACCTGATATGCGCTTCACACAATTGAATAGAGACGCCATTGATTTTCTATGGGAATTGCAGAAATGACTTCTAAGCCTCAAAATAATGACTTTTTTTTCCTAAGGTGGTAGGAATGAAACTCAGTGTGGGCTGGATGGGGTCCCCCCTGGGCACCGCAGACCTAAGCTTGTTTAACTCCTACCTCTTAAAGGGACCGAGAAAAAATGACCTTTTCTGCACTCCAATGTAAGTCAATGGGGCGATTTTTTGGCTATGTGCTAGAAATGAAATTCAGTGCGGATTGGATGACAGGCACCCTAGGCACCCAGGATCGGCTTTAGTTTCACGTGTATCTCTTAAGCCGGCAGAGAAAACCCACCTGATATGCGCTCCACACAATTGAATTAGAGACGCCGTTGATTTTCTATGGGAATTGCAAAAATGACTTCTAAGCCTCAAAATAATGACTTTTTTTTCCTAAGGTGGTAGGAATGAAACTCAGTGCGGGCTGGATGGGGTCCCCCCCTGGGCACCGCAGACCTAAGCTTGTTTAACTCCTACCTCTTAAAGGGACCGAGAAAAAAATGACCTTTTCTGCACTCCAATGTAAGTCAATGGGGCGATTTTTTGGCTATGTGCTAGAAATGAAATTCAGTGCGGATTGGATGACAGGCACCCTAGGCACCCAGGATCGGCTTTAGTTTCACGTGTATCTCTTAAGCCGGCAGAGAAAACCCACCTGATATGCGCTCCACACAATTGAATTAGAGACGCCGTTGATTTTCTATGGGAATTGCAGAAATGACTTCTAAGCCTCAAAATAATGACTTTTTTTCCTAAGGTGGTAGGAATGAAACTCAGTGCGGGCTGGATGGGGTCCCCCCTGGGCACCGCAGACCTAAGCTTGTTTAACTCCTACCTCTTAAAGGGACCGAGAAAAAATGACCTTTTCTGCACTCCAATGTAAGTCAATGGGGCGATTTTTTGGCTATGTGCTAGAAATGAAATTCAGTGCGGATTGGATGACAGGCACCCTAGGCACCCAGGATCGGCTTTAGTTTCACGTGTATCTCTTAAGCCGGCAGAGAAAACCCACCTGATATGCGCTCCACACAATTGAATTAGAGACGCCGTTGATTTTCTATGGGAATTGCAGAAATGACTTCTAAGCCTCAAAATAATGACTTTTTTTCCTAAGGTGGTAGGAATGAAACTCAGTGCGGGCTGGATGGGGTCCCCCCTGGGCACCGCAGACCTAAGCTTGTTTAACTCCTACCTCTTAAAGGGACCGAGAAAAAATGACCTTTTCTGCACTCCAATGTAAGTCAATGGGGCGATTTTTGGCTATGTGCTAGAAATGAAATTCAGTGCGGATTGGATGACAGGCACCCTAGGCACCCAGGATCGGCTTTAGTTTCATGTGTATCTCTTAAGCCGGCAGAGAAAACCCACCTGATATGCGCTCCACACAATTAAATAGAGACGCCGTTGATTTTCTATGGGAATTGCAGAAATGACTTCTAAGCCTCAAAATAATGACTTTTTTTCCTAAGGCGGTAGGAATGAAACTCAGTGCGGGCTGGATGGGGTCCCCCCTGGGCACCGCAGACCTAAGCTTGTTTATCTCCGACCTCTTAAAGGGACCGAGAAAAAATGACCTTTTCTGCACTCCAATGTAAGTCAATGGGGCGATTTTTTGGCTATGTGCTAGAAATGAAATTCAGTGCGGATTGGATGACAGGCACCCTAGGCACCCAGGATCGGCTTTAGTTTCACGTGTATCTCTTAAGCCGGCAGAGAAAACCCACCTGATATGCGCTCCACACAATTGAATTAGAGACGCCGTTGATTTTCTATGGGAATTGCAGAAATGACTTCTAAGCCTCAAAATAATGACTTTTTTCCTAAGGTGGTAGGAATGAAAACTCAGTGCGGGCTGGATGGGGTCCCCCCTGGGCACCGCAGACCTAAGCTTGTTTAACTCCTACCTCTTAAAGGGACCGAGAAAAAATGACCTTTTCTGCACTCCAATGTAAGTCAATGGGGCGATTTTTTGGCTATGTGCTAGAAATGAAATTCAGTGCGGATTGGATGACAGGCACCCTAGGCACCCAGGATCGGCTTTAGTTTCACGTGTATCTCTTAAGCCGGCAGAGAAATCCACCTGATATGCGCTCCACACAATTGAATAGAGACGCCATTGATTTTCTATGGGAATTGCAGAAATGACTTCTAAGCCTCAAAATAATGACTTTTTTTCCTAAGGTGGTAGGAATGAAACTCAGTGTGGGCTGGATGGGGTCCCCCCTGGGCACCGCAGACCTAAGCTTGTTTAACTCCTACCTCTTAAAGGGACCGAGAAAAAATGACCTTTTCTGCACTCCAATGTAAGTCAATGGGGAGATTTTTTGGCTATGTGCTAGAAATGAAATTCAGTGCGGATTGGATGACAGGCACCCTAGGCACCCAGGATCGGCTTTAGTTTCACGTGTATCTCTTAAGCCGGCAGAGAAAATCCACCTGATATGCGCTCCACACAATTGAATAGAGACGCCATTGATTTTCTATGGGAATTGCAGAAATGACTTCTAAGCCTCAAAATAATGACTTTTTTTCCTAAGGTGGTAGGAATGAAACTCAGTGTGGGCTGGATGGGGTCCCCCCTGGGCACCGCAGACCTAAGCTTGTTTAACTCCTACCTTTTAAAGGGACCGAGAAAAAATGACCTTTTCTGCACTCCAATGTAAGTCAATGGGGCGATTTTTGGCTATGTGCTAGAAATGAAATTCAGTGCGGATTGGATGACAGGCACCCTAGGCACCCAGGATCGGCTTTAGTTTCACGTGTATCTCTTAAGCCGGCAGAGAAAACCCACCTGATATGCGCTCCACACAATTGAATTAGAGACGCCGTTGATTTTCTATGGGAATTGCAGAAATGACTTCTAAGCCTCAATTAATGACTTTTTTTCCTAAGGTGGTAGGAATGAAACTCAGTGCGGGCTGGATGGGGTCCCCCCTGGGCACCGCAGACCTAAGCTTGTTTAACTCCTACCTCTTAAAGGGACCGAGAAAAAATGACCTTTTCTGCACTCCAATGTAAGTCAATGGGGCGATTTTTTTGGCTATGTGCTAGAAATGAAATTCAGTGCGGATTGGATGACAGGCACCCTAGGCACCCAGGATCGGCTTTAGTTTCACGTGTATCTCTTAAGCCGGCAGAGAAAACCCACCTGATATGCGCTCCACACAATTGAATTAGAGACGCCGTTGATTTTCTATGGGAATTGCAGAAATGACTTCTAAGCCTCAAAATAATGACTTTTTTTCCTAAGGTGGTAGGAATGAAACTCAGTGCGGGCTGGATGGGGTCCCCCCTGGGCACCGCAGACCTAAGCTTGTTTAACTCCTACCTCTTAAAGGGACCGAGAAAAAATGACCTTTTCTGCACTCCAATGTAAGTCAATGGGGCGATTTTTTGGGCTATGTGCTAGAAATGAAATTCAGTGCGGATTGGATGACAGGCACCCTAGGCACCCAGGATCGGCTTTAGTTTCACGTGTATCTCTTAAGCCGGCAGAGAAAATCCACCTGATATGCGCTCCACACAATTGAATAGAGACGCCATTGATTTTCTATGGGAATTGCAGAAATGACTTCTAAGCCTCAAATAATGACTTTTTTTCCTAAGGTGGTAGGAATGAAACTCAGTGTGGGCTGGATGGGGTCCCCCTGGGCACCGCAGACCTAAGCTTGTTTAAACTCCTACCTCTTAAAGGGACCGAGAAAAAATGACCTTTTCTGCACTCCAATGTAAGTCAATGGGGCGATTTTTTTGGCTATGTGCTAGAAATTAAATTCAGTGCGGATTGGATGGACAGGCACCCTAGGCACCCAGGATCGGCTTTAGTTTCACGTGTATCTCTTAAGCCGGCAGAGAAAACCCCACCTGATATGCGCTCCACACAATTGAATAGAGACGCCGTTGATTTTCTATGGGAATTGCAGAAATGACTTCTAAGCCTCAAAATAATGACTTTTTTTCCTAAGGTGGTAGGAATGAAACTCAGTGCGGGCTGGATGGGGTCCCCCCTGGGCACCGCAGACCTAAGCTTGTTTAACTCCTACCTCTTAAAGGGACCGAGAAAAAATGACCTTTTCTGCACTCCAATGTAAGTCAATGGGGCGATTTTTTGGCTATGTGCTAGAAATGAAATGCAGTGCGGATTGGATGACAGGCACCCTAGGCACCCAGGATCGGCTTTAGTTTCACGTGTATCTCTTAAGCCGGCAGAGAAAACCCACCTGATATGCGCTCCACACAATTGAATAGAGACGCCGTTGATTTTCTATGGGAATTGCAGAAATGACTTCTAAGCCTCAAAATAATGACTTTTTTTCCTAAGGTGGTAGGAATGAAACTCAGTGCGGGCTGGATGGGGTCCCCCCTGGGCACCGCAGACCTAAGCTTGTTTAACTCCTACCTCTTAAAGGGACCGAGAAAAAATGACCTTTTCTGCACTCCAATGTAAGTCAATGGGGCGATTTTTTGGCTATGTGCTAGAAATGAAATTCAGTGCGGATTGGATGACAGGCACCCTAGGCACCCAGGATCGGCTTTAGTTTCACGTGTATCTCTTAAGCCGGCAGAGAAAACCCACCTGATATGCGCTCCACACAATTGAATAGAGACGCCGTTGATTTTCTATGGGAATTGCAGAAATGACTTCTAAGCCTCAAAATAATGACTTTTTTTCCTAAGGTGGTAGGAATGAAACTCAGTGCGGGCTGGATGGGGTCCCCCCTGGGCACCGCAGACCTAAGCTTGTTTAACTCCTACCTCTTAAAGGGACCGAGAAAAAATGACCTTTTCTGCACTCCAATGTAAGTCAATGGGGCGATTTTTTGGCTATGTGCTAGAAATGAAATTCAGTGCGGATTGGATGACAGGCACCCTAGGCACCCAGGATCGGCTTTAGTTTCACGTGTATCTCTTAAGCCGGCAGAGAAAACCCACCTGATATGCGCTCCACACAATTGAATAGAGACGCCGTTGATTTTCTATGGGAATTGCAGAAATGACTTCTAAGCCTCAAAATAATGACTTTTTTTCCTAAGGTGGTAGGAATGAAACTCAGTGCGGGCTGGATGGGGTCCCCCCTGGGCACCGCAGACCTAAGCTTGTTTAACTCCTACCTCTTAAAGGGACCGAGAAAAAATGACCTTTTCTGCACTCCAATGTAAGTCAATGGGGCGATTTTTTGGCTATGTGCTAGAAATGAAATTCAGTGCGGATTGGATGACAGGCACCCTAGGCACCCAGGATCGGCTTTAGTTTCACGTGTATCTCTTAAGCCGGCAGAGAAAACCCACCTGATATGCGCTCCACACAATTGAATAGAGACGCCGTTGATTTTCTATGGGAATTGCAGAAATGACTTCTAAGCCTCAAAATAATGACTTTTTTTCCTAAGGTGGTAGGAATGAAACTCAGTGCGGGCTGGATGGGGTCCCCCCTGGGCACCGCAGACCTAAGCTTGTTTAACTCCTACCTCTTAAAGGGACCGAGAAAAAATGACCTTTTCTGCACTCCAATGTAAGTCAATGGGGCGATTTTTTGGCTATGTGCTAGAAATGAAATTCAGTGCGGATTGGATGACAGGCACCCTAGGCACCCAGGATCGGCTTTAGTTTCACGTGTATCTCTTAAGCCGGCAGAGAAAACCCACCTGATATGCGCTCCACACAATTGAATAGAGACGCCGTTGATTTTCTATGGGAATTGCAGAAATGACTTCTAAGCCTCAAAATAATGACTTTTTTTCCTAAGGTGGTAGGAATGAAACTCAGTGCGGGCTGGATGGGGTCCCCCCTGGGCACCGCAGACCTAAGCTTGTTTAACTCCTACCTCTTAAAGGGACCGAGAAAAAATGACCTTTTCTGCACTCCAATGTAAGTCAATGGGGCGATTTTTTGGCTATGTGCTAGAAATGAAATTCAGTGCGGATTGGATGACAGGCACCCTAGGCACCCAGGATCGGCTTTAGTTTCACGTGTATCTCTTAAGCCGGCAGAGAAAACCCACCTGATATGCGCTCCACACAATTGAATAGAGACGCCGTTGATTTTCTATGGGAATTGCAGAAATGACTTCTAAGCCTCAAAATAATGACTTTTTTTCCTAAGGTGGTAGGAATGAAACTCAGTGCGGGCTGGATGGGGTCCCCCCTGGGCACCGCAGACCTAAGCTTGTTTAACTCCTACCTCTTAAAGGGACCGAGAAAAAATGACCTTTTCTGCACTCCAATGTAAGTCAATGGGGCGATTTTTTGGCTATGTGCTAGAAATGAAATTCAGTGCGGATTGGATGACAGGCACCCTAGGCACCCAGGATCGGCTTTAGTTTCACGTGTATCTCTTAAGCCGGCAGAGAAAACCCACCTGATATGCGCTCCACACAATTGAATAGAGACGCCGTTGATTTTCTATGGGAATTGCAGAAATGACTTCTAAGCCTCAAAATAATGACTTTTTTTCCTAAGGTGGTAGGAATGAAACTCAGTGCGGGCTGGATGGGGTCCCCCCTGGGCACCGCAGACCTAAGCTTGTTTAACTCCTACCTCTTAAAGGGACCGAGAAAAAATGACCTTTTCTGCACTCCAATGTAAGTCAATGGGGCGATTTTTTGGCTATGTGCTAGAAATGAAATTCAGTGCGGATTGGATGACAGGCACCCTAGGCACCCAGGATCGGCTTTAGTTTCACGTGTATCTCTTAAGCCGGCAGAGAAAACCCACCTGATATGCGCTCCACACAATTGAATAGAGACGCCGTTGATTTTCTATGGGAATTGCAGAAATGACTTCTAAGCCTCAAAATAATGACTTTTTTTCCTAAGGTGGTAGGAATGAAACTCAGTGCGGGCTGGATGGGGTCCCCCCTGGGCACCGCAGACCTAAGCTTGTTTAACTCCTACCTCTTAAAGGGACCGAGAAAAAATGACCTTTTCTGCACTCCAATGTAAGTCAATGGGGCGATTTTTTGGCTATGTGCTAGAAATGAAATTCAGTGCGGATTGGATGACAGGCACCCTAGGCACCCAGGATCGGCTTTAGTTTCACGTGTATCTCTTAAGCCGGCAGAGAAAACCCACCTGATATGCGCTCCACACAATTGAATAGAGACGCCGTTGATTTTCTATGGGAATTGCAGAAATGACTTCTAAGCCTCAAAATAATGACTTTTTTTCCTAAGGTGGTAGGAATGAAACTCAGTGCGGGCTGGATGGGGTCCCCCCTGGGCACCGCAGACCTAAGCTTGTTTAACTCCTACCTCTTAAAGGGACCGAGAAAAAATGACCTTTTCTGCACTCCAATGTAAGTCAATGGGGCGATTTTTTGGCTATGTGCTAGAAATGAAATTCAGTGCGGATTGGATGACAGGCACCCTAGGCACCCAGGATCGGCTTTAGTTTCACGTGTATCTCTTAAGCCGGCAGAGAAAACCCACCTGATATGCGCTCCACACAATTGAATAGAGACGCCGTTGATTTTCTATGGGAATTGCAGAAATGACTTCTAAGCCTCAAAATAATGACTTTTTTTCCTAAGGTGGTAGGAATGAAACTCAGTGCGGGCTGGATGGGGTCCCCCCTGGGCACCGCAGACCTAAGCTTGTTTAACTCCTACCTCTTAAAGGGACCGAGAAAAAATGACCTTTTCTGCACTCCAATGTAAGTCAATGGGGCGATTTTTTGGCTATGTGCTAGAAATGAAATTCAGTGCGGATTGGATGACAGGCACCCTAGGCACCCAGGATCGGCTTTAGTTTCACGTGTATCTCTTAAGCCGGCAGAGAAAACCCACCTGATATGCGCTCCACACAATTGAATAGAGACGCCGTTGATTTTCTATGGGAATTGCAGAAATGACTTCTAAGCCTCAAAATAATGACTTTTTTTCCTAAGGTGGTAGGAATGAAACTCAGTGCGGGCTGGATGGGGTCCCCCCTGGGCACCGCAGACCTAAGCTTGTTTAACTCCTACCTCTTAAAGGGACCGAGAAAAAATGACCTTTTCTGCACTCCAATGTAAGTCAATGGGGCGATTTTTTGGCTATGTGCTAGAAATGAAATTCAGTGCGGATTGGATGACAGGCACCCTAGGCACCCAGGATCGGCTTTAGTTTCACGTGTATCTCTTAAGCCGGCAGAGAAAACCCACCTGATATGCGCTCCACACAATTGAATAGAGACGCCGTTGATTTTCTATGGGAATTGCAGAAATGACTTCTAAGCCTCAAAATAATGACTTTTTTTCCTAAGGTGGTAGGAATGAAACTCAGTGCGGGCTGGATGGGGTCCCCCCTGGGCACCGCAGACCTAAGCTTGTTTAACTCCTACCTCTTAAAGGGACCGAGAAAAAATGACCTTTTCTGCACTCCAATGTAAGTCAATGGGGCGATTTTTTGGCTATGTGCTAGAAATGAAATTCAGTGCGGATTGGATGACAGGCACCCTAGGCACCCAGGATCGGCTTTAGTTTCACGTGTATCTCTTAAGCCGGCAGAGAAAACCCACCTGATATGCGCTCCACACAATTGAATAGAGACGCCGTTGATTTTCTATGGGAATTGCAGAAATGACTTCTAAGCCTCAAAATAATGACTTTTTTTCCTAAGGTGGTAGGAATGAAACTCAGTGCGGGCTGGATGGGGTCCCCCCTGGGCACCGCAGACCTAAGCTTGTTTAACTCCTACCTCTTAAAGGGACCGAGAAAAAATGACCTTTTCTGCACTCCAATGTAAGTCAATGGGGCGATTTTTTGGCTATGTGCTAGAAATGAAATTCAGTGCGGATTGGATGACAGGCACCCTAGGCACCCAGGATCGGCTTTAGTTTCACGTGTATCTCTTAAGCCGGCAGAGAAAACCCACCTGATATGCGCTCCACACAATTGAATAGAGACGCCGTTGATTTTCTATGGGAATTGCAGAAATGACTTCTAAGCCTCAAAATAATGACTTTTTTTCCTAAGGTGGTAGGAATGAAACTCAGTGCGGGCTGGATGGGGTCCCCCCTGGGCACCGCAGACCTAAGCTTGTTTAACTCCTACCTCTTAAAGGGACCGAGAAAAAATGACCTTTTCTGCACTCCAATGTAAGTCAATGGGGCGATTTTTTGGCTATGTGCTAGAAATGAAATTCAGTGCGGATTGGATGACAGGCACCCTAGGCACCCAGGATCGGCTTTAGTTTCACGTGTATCTCTTAAGCCGGCAGAGAAAACCCACCTGATATGCGCTCCACACAATTGAATAGAGACGCCGTTGATTTTCTATGGGAATTGCAGAAATGACTTCTAAGCCTCAAAATAATGACTTTTTTTCCTAAGGTGGTAGGAATGAAACTCAGTGCGGGCTGGATGGGGTCCCCCCTGGGCACCGCAGACCTAAGCTTGTTTAACTCCTACCTCTTAAAGGGACCGAGAAAAAATGACCTTTTCTGCACTCCAATGTAAGTCAATGGGGCGATTTTTTGGCTATGTGCTAGAAATGAAATTCAGTGCGGATTGGATGACAGGCACCCTAGGCACCCAGGATCGGCTTTAGTTTCACGTGTATCTCTTAAGCCGGCAGAGAAAACCCACCTGATATGCGCTCCACACAATTGAATAGAGACGCCGTTGATTTTCTATGGGAATTGCAGAAATGACTTCTAAGCCTCAAAATAATGACTTTTTTTCCTAAGGTGGTAGGAATGAAACTCAGTGCGGGCTGGATGGGGTCCCCCCTGGGCACCGCAGACCTAAGCTTGTTTAACTCCTACCTCTTAAAGGGACCGAGAAAAAATGACCTTTTCTGCACTCCAATGTAAGTCAATGGGGCGATTTTTTGGCTATGTGCTAGAAATGAAATTCAGTGCGGATTGGATGACAGGCACCCTAGGCACCCAGGATCGGCTTTAGTTTCACGTGTATCTCTTAAGCCGGCAGAGAAAACCCACCTGATATGCGCTCCACACAATTGAATAGAGACGCCGTTGATTTTCTATGGGAATTGCAGAAATGACTTCTAAGCCTCAAAATAATGACTTTTTTTCCTAAGGTGGTAGGAATGAAACTCAGTGCGGGCTGGATGGGGTCCCCCCTGGGCACCGCAGACCTAAGCTTGTTTAACTCCTACCTCTTAAAGGGACCGAGAAAAAATGACCTTTTCTGCACTCCAATGTAAGTCAATGGGGCGATTTTTTGGCTATGTGCTAGAAATGAAATTCAGTGCGGATTGGATGACAGGCACCCTAGGCACCCAGGATCGGCTTTAGTTTCACGTGTATCTCTTAAGCCGGCAGAGAAAACCCACCTGATATGCGCTCCACACAATTGAATAGAGACGCCGTTGATTTTCTATGGGAATTGCAGAAATGACTTCTAAGCCTCAAAATAATGACTTTTTTTCCTAAGGTGGTAGGAATGAAACTCAGTGCGGGCTGGATGGGGTCCCCCCTGGGCACCGCAGACCTAAGCTTGTTTAACTCCTACCTCTTAAAGGGACCGAGAAAAAATGACCTTTTCTGCACTCCAATGTAAGTCAATGGGGCGATTTTTTGGCTATGTGCTAGAAATGAAATTCAGTGCGGATTGGATGACAGGCACCCTAGGCACCCAGGATCGGCTTTAGTTTCACGTGTATCTCTTAAGCCGGCAGAGAAAACCCACCTGATATGCGCTCCACACAATTGAATAGAGACGCCGTTGATTTTCTATGGGAATTGCAGAAATGACTTCTAAGCCTCAAAATAATGACTTTTTTTCCTAAGGTGGTAGGAATGAAACTCAGTGCGGGCTGGATGGGGTCCCCCCTGGGCACCGCAGACCTAAGCTTGTTTAACTCCTACCTCTTAAAGGGACCGAGAAAAAATGACCTTTTCTGCACTCCAATGTAAGTCAATGGGGCGATTTTTTGGCTATGTGCTAGAAATGAAATTCAGTGCGGATTGGATGACAGGCACCCTAGGCACCCAGGATCGGCTTTAGTTTCACGTGTATCTCTTAAGCCGGCAGAGAAAACCCACCTGATATGCGCTCCACACAATTGAATAGAGACGCCGTTGATTTTCTATGGGAATTGCAGAAATGACTTCTAAGCCTCAAAATAATGACTTTTTTTCCTAAGGTGGTAGGAATGAAACTCAGTGCGGGCTGGATGGGGTCCCCCCTGGGCACCGCAGACCTAAGCTTGTTTAACTCCTACCTCTTAAAGGGACCGAGAAAAAATGACCTTTTCTGCACTCCAATGTAAGTCAATGGGGCGATTTTTTGGCTATGTGCTAGAAATGAAATTCAGTGCGGATTGGATGACAGGCACCCTAGGCACCCAGGATCGGCTTTAGTTTCACGTGTATCTCTTAAGCCGGCAGAGAAAACCCACCTGATATGCGCTCCACACAATTGAATAGAGACGCCGTTGATTTTCTATGGGAATTGCAGAAATGACTTCTAAGCCTCAAAATAATGACTTTTTTTCCTAAGGTGGTAGGAATGAAACTCAGTGCGGGCTGGATGGGGTCCCCCCTGGGCACCGCAGACCTAAGCTTGTTTAACTCCTACCTCTTAAAGGGACCGAGAAAAAATGACCTTTTCTGCACTCCAATGTAAGTCAATGGGGCGATTTTTTGGCTATGTGCTAGAAATGAAATTCAGTGCGGATTGGATGACAGGCACCCTAGGCACCCAGGATCGGCTTTAGTTTCACGTGTATCTCTTAAGCCGGCAGAGAAAACCCACCTGATATGCGCTCCACACAATTGAATAGAGACGCCGTTGATTTTCTATGGGAATTGCAGAAATGACTTCTAAGCCTCAAAATAATGACTTTTTTTCCTAAGGTGGTAGGAATGAAACTCAGTGCGGGCTGGATGGGGTCCCCCCTGGGCACCGCAGACCTAAGCTTGTTTAACTCCTACCTCTTAAAGGGACCGAGAAAAAATGACCTTTTCTGCACTCCAATGTAAGTCAATGGGGCGATTTTTTGGCTATGTGCTAGAAATGAAATTCAGTGCGGATTGGATGACAGGCACCCTAGGCACCCAGGATCGGCTTTAGTTTCACGTGTATCTCTTAAGCCGGCAGAGAAAACCCACCTGATATGCGCTCCACACAATTGAATAGAGACGCCGTTGATTTTCTATGGGAATTGCAGAAATGACTTCTAAGCCTCAAAATAATGACTTTTTTTCCTAAGGTGGTAGGAATGAAACTCAGTGCGGGCTGGATGGGGTCCCCCCTGGGCACCGCAGACCTAAGCTTGTTTAACTCCTACCTCTTAAAGGGACCGAGAAAAAATGACCTTTTCTGCACTCCAATGTAAGTCAATGGGGCGATTTTTTGGCTATGTGCTAGAAATGAAATTCAGTGCGGATTGGATGACAGGCACCCTAGGCACCCAGGATCGGCTTTAGTTTCACGTGTATCTCTTAAGCCGGCAGAGAAAACCCACCTGATATGCGCTCCACACAATTGAATAGAGACGCCGTTGATTTTCTATGGGAATTGCAGAAATGACTTCTAAGCCTCAAAATAATGACTTTTTTTCCTAAGGTGGTAGGAATGAAACTCAGTGCGGGCTGGATGGGGTCCCCCCTGGGCACCGCAGACCTAAGCTTGTTTAACTCCTACCTCTTAAAGGGACCGAGAAAAAATGACCTTTTCTGCACTCCAATGTAAGTCAATGGGGCGATTTTTTGGCTATGTGCTAGAAATGAAATTCAGTGCGGATTGGATGACAGGCACCCTAGGCACCCAGGATCGGCTTTAGTTTCACGTGTATCTCTTAAGCCGGCAGAGAAAACCCACCTGATATGCGCTCCACACAATTGAATAGAGACGCCGTTGATTTTATATGGGAATTGCAGAAATGACTTCTAAGCCTCAAAATAATGACTTTTTTTCCTAAGGTGGTAGGAATGAAACTCAGTGCGGGCTGGATGGGGTCCCCCCTGGGCACCGCAGACCTAAGCTTGTTTAACTCCTACCTCTTAAAGGGACCGAGAAAAAATGACCTTTTCTGCACTCCAATGTAAGTCAATGGGGCGATTTTTTGGCTATGTGCTAGAAATGAAATTCAGTGCGGATTGGATGACAGGCACCCTAGGCACCCAGGATCGGCTTTAGTTTCACGTGTATCTCTTAAGCCGGCAGAGAAAACCCACCTGATATGCGCTCCACACAATTGAATAGAGACGCCGTTGATTTTCTATGGGAATTGCAGAAATGACTTCTAAGCCTCAAAATAATGACTTTTTTTCCTAAGGTGGTAGGAATGAAACTCAGTGCGGGCTGGATGGGGTCCCCCCTGGGCACCGCAGACCTAAGCTTGTTTAACTCCTACCTCTTAAAGGGACCGAGAAAAAATGACCTTTTCTGCACTCCAATGTAAGTCAATGGGGCGATTTTTTGGCTATGTGCTAGAAATGAAATTCAGTGCGGATTGGATGACAGGCACCCTAGGCACCCAGGATCGGCTTTAGTTTCACGTGTATCTCTTAAGCCGGCAGAGAAAACCCACCTGATATGCGCTCCACACAATTGAATAGAGACGCCGTTGATTTTCTATGGGAATTGCAGAAATGACTTCTAAGCCTCAAAATAATGACTTTTTTTCCTAAGGTGGTAGGAATGAAACTCAGTGCGGGCTGGATGGGGTCCCCCCTGGGCACCGCAGACCTAAGCTTGTTTAACTCCTACCTCTTAAAGGGACCGAGAAAAAATGACCTTTTCTGCACTCCAATGTAAGTCAATGGGGCGATTTTTTGGCTATGTGCTAGAAATGAAATTCAGTGCGGATTGGATGACAGGCACCCTAGGCACCCAGGATCGGCTTTAGTTTCACGTGTATCTCTTAAGCCGGCAGAGAAAACCCACCTGATATGCGCTCCACACAATTGAATAGAGACGCCGTTGATTTTCTATGGGAATTGCAGAAATGACTTCTAAGCCTCAAAATAATGACTTTTTTTCCTAAGGTGGTAGGAATGAAACTCAGTGCGGGCTGGATGGGGTCCCCCCTGGGCACCGCAGACCTAAGCTTGTTTAACTCCTACCTCTTAAAGGGACCGAGAAAAAATGACCTTTTCTGCACTCCAATGTAAGTCAATGGGGCGATTTTTTGGCTATGTGCTAGAAATGAAATTCAGTGCGGATTGGATGACAGGCACCCTAGGCACCCAGGATCGGCTTTAGTTTCACGTGTATCTCTTAAGCCGGCAGAGAAAACCCACCTGATATGCGCTCCACACAATTGAATAGAGACGCCGTTGATTTTCTATGGGAATTGCAGAAATGACTTCTAAGCCTCAAAATAATGACTTTTTTTCCTAAGGTGGTAGGAATGAAACTCAGTGCGGGCTGGATGGGGTCCCCCCTGGGCACCGCAGACCTAAGCTTGTTTAACTCCTACCTCTTAAAGGGACCGAGAAAAAATGACCTTTTCTGCACTCCAATGTAAGTCAATGGGGCGATTTTTTGGCTATGTGCTAGAAATGAAATTCAGTGCGGATTGGATGACAGGCACCCTAGGCACCCAGGATCGGCTTTAGTTTCACGTGTATCTCTTAAGCCGGCAGAGAAAACCCACCTGATATGCGCTCCACACAATTGAATAGAGACGCCGTTGATTTTCTATGGGAATTGCAGAAATGACTTCTAAGCCTCAAAATAATGACTTTTTTTCCTAAGGTGGTAGGAATGAAACTCAGTGCGGGCTGGATGGGGTCCCCCCTGGGCACCGCAGACCTAAGCTTGTTTAACTCCTACCTCTTAAAGGGACCGAGAAAAAATGACCTTTTCTGCACTCCAATGTAAGTCAATGGGGCGATTTTTTGGCTATGTGCTAGAAATGAAATTCAGTGCGGATTGGATGACAGGCACCCTAGGCACCCAGGATCGGCTTTAGTTTCACGTGTATCTCTTAAGCCGGCAGAGAAAACCCACCTGATATGCGCTCCACACAATTGAATAGAGACGCCGTTGATTTTCTATGGGAATTGCAGAAATGACTTCTAAGCCTCAAAATAATGACTTTTTTTCCTAAGGTGGTAGGAATGAAACTCAGTGCGGGCTGGATGGGGTCCCCCCTGGGCACCGCAGACCTAAGCTTGTTTAACTCCTACCTCTTAAAGGGACCGAGAAAAAATGACCTTTTCTGCACTCCAATGTAAGTCAATGGGGCGATTTTTTGGCTATGTGCTAGAAATGAAATTCAGTGCGGATTGGATGACAGGCACCCTAGGCACCCAGGATCGGCTTTAGTTTCACGTGTATCTCTTAAGCCGGCAGAGAAAACCCACCTGATATGCGCTCCACACAATTGAATAGAGACGCCGTTGATTTTCTATGGGAATTGCAGAAATGACTTCTAAGCCTCAAAATAATGACTTTTTTTCCTAAGGTGGTAGGAATGAAACTCAGTGCGGGCTGGATGGGGTCCCCCCTGGGCACCGCAGACCTAAGCTTGTTTAACTCCTACCTCTTAAAGGGACCGAGAAAAAATGACCTTTTCTGCACTCCAATGTAAGTCAATGGGGCGATTTTTTGGCTATGTGCTAGAAATGAAATTCAGTGCGGATTGGATGACAGGCACCCTAGGCACCCAGGATCGGCTTTAGTTTCACGTGTATCTCTTAAGCCGGCAGAGAAAACCCACCTGATATGCGCTCCACACAATTGAATAGAGACGCCGTTGATTTTCTATGGGAATTGCAGAAATGACTTCTAAGCCTCAAAATAATGACTTTTTTTCCTAAGGTGGTAGGAATGAAACTCAGTGCGGGCTGGATGGGGTCCCCCCTGGGCACCGCAGACCTAAGCTTGTTTAACTCCTACCTCTTAAAGGGACCGAGAAAAAATGACCTTTTCTGCACTCCAATGTAAGTCAATGGGGCGATTTTTTGGCTATGTGCTAGAAATGAAATTCAGTGCGGATTGGATGACAGGCACCCTAGGCACCCAGGATCGGCTTTAGTTTCACGTGTATCTCTTAAGCCGGCAGAGAAAACCCACCTGATATGCGCTCCACACAATTGAATAGAGACGCCGTTGATTTTCTATGGGAATTGCAGAAATGACTTCTAAGCCTCAAAATAATGACTTTTTTTCCTAAGGTGGTAGGAATGAAACTCAGTGCGGGCTGGATGGGGTCCCCCCTGGGCACCGCAGACCTAAGCTTGTTTAACTCCTACCTCTTAAAGGGACCGAGAAAAAATGACCTTTTCTGCACTCCAATGTAAGTCAATGGGGCGATTTTTTGGCTATGTGCTAGAAATGAAATTCAGTGCGGATTGGATGACAGGCACCCTAGGCACCCAGGATCGGCTTTAGTTTCACGTGTATCTCTTAAGCCGGCAGAGAAAACCCACCTGATATGCGCTCCACACAATTGAATAGAGACGCCGTTGATTTTCTATGGGAATTGCAGAAATGACTTCTAAGCCTCAAAATAATGACTTTTTTTCCTAAGGTGGTAGGAATGAAACTCAGTGCGGGCTGGATGGGGTCCCCCCTGGGCACCGCAGACCTAAGCTTGTTTAACTCCTACCTCTTAAAGGGACCGAGAAAAAATGACCTTTTCTGCACTCCAATGTAAGTCAATGGGGCGATTTTTTGGCTATGTGCTAGAAATGAAATTCAGTGCGGATTGGATGACAGGCACCCTAGGCACCCAGGATCGGCTTTAGTTTCACGTGTATCTCTTAAGCCGGCAGAGAAAACCCACCTGATATGCGCTCCACACAATTGAATAGAGACGCCGTTGATTTTCTATGGGAATTGCAGAAATGACTTCTAAGCCTCAAAATAATGACTTTTTTTCCTAAGGTGGTAGGAATGAAACTCAGTGCGGGCTGGATGGGGTCCCCCCTGGGCACCGCAGACCTAAGCTTGTTTAACTCCTACCTCTTAAAGGGACCGAGAAAAAATGACCTTTTCTGCACTCCAATGTAAGTCAATGGGGCGATTTTTTGGCTATGTGCTAGAAATGAAATTCAGTGCGGATTGGATGACAGGCACCCTAGGCACCCAGGATCGGCTTTAGTTTCACGTGTATCTCTTAAGCCGGCAGAGAAAACCCACCTGATATGCGCTCCACACAATTGAATAGAGACGCCGTTGATTTTCTATGGGAATTGCAGAAATGACTTCTAAGCCTCAAAATAATGACTTTTTTTCCTAAGGTGGTAGGAATGAAACTCAGTGCGGGCTGGATGGGGTCCCCCTGGGCACCGCAGACCTAAGCTTGTTTAACTCCTACCTCTTAAAGGGACCGAGAAAAAATGACCTTTTCTGCACTCCAATGTAAGTCAATGGGGCGATTTTTTGGCTATGTGCTAGAAATGAAATTCAGTGCGGATTGGATGACAGGCACCCTAGGCACCCAGGATCGGCTTTAGTTTCACGTGTATCTCTTAAGCCGGCAGAGAAAACCCACCTGATATGCGCTCCACACAATTGAATAGAGACGCCGTTGATTTTCTATGGGAATTGCAGAAATGACTTCTAAGCCTCAAAATAATGACTTTTTTTCCTAAGGTGGTAGGAATGAAACTCAGTGCGGGCTGGATGGGGTCCCCCTGGGCACCGCAGACCTAAGCTTGTTTAACTCCTACCTCTTAAAGGGACCGAGAAAAAATGACCTTTTCTGCACTCCAATGTAAGTCAATGGGGCGATTTTTTGGCTATGTGCTAGAAATGAAATTCAGTGCGGATTGGATGACAGGCACCCTAGGCACCCAGGATCGGCTTTAGTTTCACGTGTATCTCTTAAGCCGGCAGAGAAAACCCACCTGATATGCGCTCCACACAATTGAATAGAGACGCCGTTGATTTTCTATGGGAATTGCAGAAATGACTTCTAAGCCTCAAAATAATGACTTTTTTCCTAAGGTGGTAGGAATGAAACTCAGTGCGGGCTGGATGGGGTCCCCCCTGGGCACCGCAGACCTAAGCTTGTTTAACTCCTACCTCTTAAAGGGACCGAGAAAAAATGACCTTTTCTGCACTCCAATGTAAGTCAATGGGGCGATTTTTTGGCTATGTGCTAGAAATGAAATTCAGTGCGGATTGGATGACAGGCACCCTAGGCACCCAGGATCGGCTTTAGTTTCACGTGTATCTCTTAAGCCGGCAGAGAAAACCCACCTGATATGCGCTCCACACAATTGAATAGAGACGCCGTGATTTTCTATGGGAATTGCAGAAATGACTTCTAAGCCTCAAAATAATGACTTTTTTCCTAAGGTGGTAGGAATGAAACTCAGTGCGGGCTGGATGGGGTATCCCCAGGGCACCGCAGAC
>NW_027210268.1:0-88209 GCF_027789765.1 Dendropsophus ebraccatus | reverse complement strand
CGGAAATGATGCAACCAATATACTATTAATGATGTCATAATGTGCTTTTAATAAGCACTATATTGTAATCAGTCTTCTTCTTCTTCCATCCATGTGTTTATGCGATTATTATACAGCCCGAACCGCTTGCGCACAGACTCCGTCAGTACTTAAACGGGTCAGTACTTAAGTTCGTCTTCAAAGGATGGCACCTAAGTCTCTTTTAAAGGGACAATACTCAGCTGCCTCTTAAACGGGACAGTATTAGGTAACTTTAAAACTTTGGCACCTAAGTCGCTCTTAAGGGACTGTACACAAAGTTTGCTCGAAAGGGATTTGTACAAAGTACTCATGATGATCATCAGTGATGTCAACAATGAAATTGTCAATAAAGTTATTATTGTTGTCAATGATTGTCATCAGTGATGTAATTGATGTCATCGATGATGTCATCAGTGAGGTTAACGATATGTCATCAGTGATGTCATCGATGATGTCATCAGTGATGTCATCGATGATGTCATCGGGTGATGTCATAGATTGATGTCATCATGATGTCATCTGATGTCATCGATGATGTCATCAGTGATGTCATCGATGATTTCATCAGTGATGTCATCGATGATGTCATCCATGATGTCATCGATGGATGTCATCAGTGATGTCATCGATGATGTCATCAGTGATGTCATCGATGATGTCATCGGATGATGTCATCGTGATGTCATCGATGATGTCATCAGTGATGTCATCAGTGAGTCATCGATGATGTCATCGATGATGTCATCGATGATGTCATCGGTGATGTCATCGATGATGTCATCGATGATGTCATCGATGATGTCATCGATGATGTCATCAGTGATGTCATCGAGATGTCATCGTGATGTCATCGGTGATGTCATCGATGATGTCATCAGTGATGTCATCGATGATGTCATCAGATGATGTCATCGATGATGTCATCAGTGATGTCATCGATGATGTCATCAGTGATGTCATCGATGATGTCATCAGTGATGTCATCGATGATGTCATCAGTGATGTCATCGATGATGTCATCAGTGATGTCATCGATGATGTCATCGTGATGTCATCAGTGATGTCATCAGTGATGTCATCGATGATGTCATCGATGATGTCATCGATGATGTCATCGATGATGTCATCGATGATGTCATCGATGATGTCATCGATGATGTCATCAGTGATGTCATCGATGATGTCATCAGTGATGTCATCGATGATGTCATCAGTGATGTCATCGATGATGTCATCAGTGATGTCATCGATGATGTCATCAGTGATGTCAACGGTGACGTTGTCGATAAAGTTATAATTGTTGTCAATTATTGTTATCAGTGATCTCGGAAATGATGTCAACCAATATACTATTAATGATGTCATAATAGTGCTTTTAAAAGCACTATATTGTAATCCGTCTTCTTCTTCTTCCATCCATTGTTATGCGATTAATACAGCCCGAAACCGCTTTGCGCACAGACTCCGTCAGTACTTAACTGGTCAGTACTTAAGCTGGTCTTCAAAGGATGGCACCTAAGTCTCTTTTAAAGGGACAATACTTAAGCTGCTCTTAAAGGGACAGTATATAGGTACTTTAAAACTTTGGCACCTAAGTCGCTCCTTAAGGGACTGTACAAAGTTGCTCTGAAAGGGATTGTACCAAAGTTACTCATTGATGATCATCAGTGATGTCAACAATGAAATTGTCCATAAAGTTATTATTGTTGTCAATGATTGTCATCAGTGATGTAATTGATGTCATCGATGATGTCATCAGTGAGGTTAACGATTATGTAATCGGTGATGTCATCGATGATGTCATCAGTGATGTCATCGATGATGTCATCGATGATGTCATCAGTGATGTCATCAGTGATGTCATCGATGATGTCATCGGTGATGTCATCGATGATGTCATCGGTGATGTCATCGATGATGTCATCAGTGATGTCATCGATGATGTCATCAGTGATGTCATCGATGATGTCATCGATGATGTCATCAGTGATGTCATCGATGATGTCATCAGTGATGTCATCGATGATGTCATCAGTGATGTCATCGATGATGTCATCAGTGATGTCATCGATGATGTCATCAGTGATGTCATCGATGATGTCATCAGTGATGTCATCGATGATGTCATCAGTGATGTCATTGATGATGTTCGATGATGTCATCAGTGATGTCATCAATGATGTCATCGATGATGTCATCAGTGATGTCATCGAGTGATGTCATCGATGATGTCATCAGGATGTCATCGATGATGTCATCGATGATGTCATCATGATGTCATCGGTGATGTCATCAGTGATGACATCAATGATGTCATCAGTGATGTCATCAATGATGTCATCGATGATGTCATCAGTGATGTCATCGATGATGTCATCGATGATGTCGTCAGTGATGTCATCGATGATGTCATCAGTGATGTCATCGGTGATGTCATCGATGATGTCATCGATGATGTCATCGATGATGTCATCAGTGATGTCATCGATGATGTCATCAGTGATGTCAACGGTGACGTTGTCGATAAAGTTATAATGTTGTCAATTATTGTTATCAGTGATCTCGGAAATGATGTCAACCAACTATTAATGATGTCATAATAGTGCTTTTAAAAGCACTATATTGTAATCCGTCTTCTTCTTCTTCCATCCATTGTTATGCGATTAATACAGCCCGAACCGCTTTGCGCACAGACTCCGTCAGTACTTAAACTGGTCAGTACTTAAGCTGGTCTTCAAAGGATGGCACCTAAGTCTCTTTTAAAGGGACAATACTTAAGCTGCTCTTAAAGGGACAGTATATAGGTACTTTAAAACTTTGGCACCTAAGTCGCTCCTTAAGGGACTGTACCAAAGTTGCTCTGAAAGGGATTGTACCAAAGTTACTCATTGATGATCATCAGTGATGTCAACAATGAAATGTCCATAAAGTTATTATTGTTGTCAATGATTGTCATCAGTGATGTAATTGATGTCATCGATGATGTCATCAGTGAGGTTAACGATTATGTAATCGGTGATGTCATCGATGATGTCATCAGTGATGTCATCGATGATGTCATCGTGATGTCATCATGATGTCATCAGTGATGTCATCGATGATGTCATCGGTGATGTCATCGATGATGTCATCGGTGATGTCATCGATGATGTCATCGGTGAATGTCATCGATGATGTCATCGTGATGTCATCGATGATGTCATCAGTGATGTCATCGATGATGATCAGTGATGTCATCGATGATGTCATCAGTGATGTCATCGATGATGTCATCAGTGATGTCATCGATGATGTCATCGATGATGTCATCGATGATGTCATCGATGATGTCATCGATGATGTCATCAGTGATGTCATCGATGATGTCATCGATGATGTCATCAATGATGTCATCGATGATGTCATCAGTGATGTCATCAATGATGTCATCGATGATGTCATCAGTGATGTCATCAATGATGTCATCGATGATGTCATCAGTGATGTCATCGATGATGTCATCGATGATGTCATCAGTGATGTCATCGATGATGTCATCAGTGATGTCATCGATGATGTCATCGATGATGTCATCGATGATGTCATCAGTGATGTCATCGATGATGTCATCAGTGATGTCAACGGTGACGTTGTCGATAAAGTTATAATTGTTGTCAATTATTGTTATCAGTGATCTCGGAAATGATGTCAACCAATATACTAATAATGATGTCATAATAGTGCTTTTAAAAGCACTATATTGTAATCCGTCTTCTTCTTCTTCCATCCATTGTTATGCGATTAATACAGCCCGAACCGCTTTGCGCACAGACTCCGTCAGTACTTAAACTGGTCAGTACTTAAGCTGGTCTTCAAAGGATGGCACCTAAGTCTCTTTTAAAGGGACAATACTTAAGCTGCTCTTAAAGGGACAGTATATAGGTACTTTAAAACTTTGGCACCTAAGTCGCTCCTTAAGGGACTGTACCAAGTTGCTCTGAAAGGGATTGTACCAAAGTTACTCATTGATGATCATCAGTGATGTCAACAATGAAATTGTCCATAAAGTTATTATTGTTGTCAATGATTGTCATCAGTGATGTAATGATGTCATCGATGATGTCATCAGTGAGGTTAACGATTATGTAATCGTGTGATGTCATCGATGATGTCATCAGTGATGTCATCGATGATGTCATCGATGATGTCATCAGTGATGTCATCAGTTGTCATCGATGATGTCATCGGTGATGTCATCGATGATGTCATCGGTGATGTCATCGATGATGTCATCGGTGATGTCATCGATGATGTCATCGATGATGTCATCAGTGATGTCATCGATGATGTCATCAGTGATGTCATCGATGATGTCATCAGTGATGTCATCGATGATGTCATCGATGATGTCATCGGTGATGTCATCAGTGATGTCATCATGATGTCATCGATGATGTCATCATGATGTCATCGATGATGTCATCAGTGATGTCATCGATGATGTCATCAGTGATGTCATCGATGATGTCATCAGTGATGTCATCGATGATGTCATCAATGATGTCATCAGTGATGTCATCGATGATGTCATCGATGATGTCATCAGTGATGTCATCGATGATGTCATCGATGATGTCATCAATGATGATGTCATCGATGATGTCATCAGTGATGTCATCAATGATGTCATGATGATGTCATCAGTGATGTCATCGATGATGTCATCAGTGATGTCATCGATGATGTCATCAGTGATGTCATCGATGATGTCATCAGTGATGTCAACGGTGACGTTGTCGATAAAGTTATAATTGTTGTCAATTATTGTTATCAGTGATCTCGGAAATGATGTCAACCAATATACTATAATGATGTCATAATAGTGCTTTTAAAAGCACTATATTGTAATCCGTCTTCTTCTTCTTCCATCCATTGTTATGCGATTAATACAGCCCGAACCGCTTTGCGCACAGACTCCGTCAGTACTTAAACTGGTCAGTACTTAAGCTGGTCTTCAAAGGATGGCACCTAAGTCTCTTTTAAAGGGACAATACTTAAGCTGCTCTTAAAGGGACAGTATATAGGTACTTTAAAACTTTGGCACCTAAGTCGCTCCTTAAGGGACTGTACCAAAGTTGCTCTGAAAGGGATTGTACCAAAGTTACTCATTGATGATCATCAGTGATGTCAACAATGAAATTGTCCATAAAGTTATTATTGTTGTCAATGATTGTCATCAGTGATGTAATTGATGTCATCGATGATGTCATCAGTGAGGTTAACGATTATGTTCGTGATGTCATCGATGATGTCATCAGTGAGGTCAACGATATGTCATCGGTGATGTCATCGATGATGTCATCAGTGATGTCATCGATGATGTCATCGATGATGTCATCAGTGATGTCATCGATGATGTCATCAGTGATGTCATCGATGATGTCATCAGTGATGTCATCGATGATGTCATCGTGATGTCATCGATGATGTCATCAGTGATGTCATCGATGATGTCATCGTGATGTCATCGATGATGTCATCGATGATGTCATCAGTGATGTCATCGGTGATGTCATCGATGATGTCATCGATGATGTCATCGGTGATGTCATCAGTGATGTCATCGATGATGTCATCGATGATGTCATCGATGATGTCATCGATGATGTCATCAGTGATGTCATCGATGATGTCATCGTGATGTCATCAGTGATGTCATCGATGATGTCATCAGTGATGTCATCGATGATGTCATCAGTGATGTCATCGATGATGTCATCAGTGATGTCATCGATGATGTCATCAGTGATGTCATCGATGATGTCATCAGTGATGTCATCGATGATGTCATCAGTGATGTCATCGATGATGTCATCAGTGATGTCATCGATGATGTCATCGTTGATGTCATCGATGATGTCATCAGTGATGTCATCGCTGATGTCATCGATGATGTCATCGATGATGTCATTGATGATGTCATCGATGATGTCATCGATGATGTCATCAGTGATGTCATCATGATGTCATTGATATGTCATCAGTGATGTCATCGATGATGTCATCAGTGATGTCATCGTGATGTCATCAGTGATGTCATCGATGATGTCATCAGTGATGTCAACGGTGACGTTGTCGATAAAGTTATAATTGTTGTCATTATTGTTATCAGTGATCTCGGAAATGATGTCAACCAATATACTATTAATGATGTCATAATAGTGCTTTTAAAAGCACTATATTGTAATCCGTCTTCTTCTTCTTCCATCCATTGTTATGCGATTAATACAGCCCGAAACCGCTTTGCGCACAGACTCCGTCAGTACTTAAACTGGTCAGTACTTAAGCTGGTCTTCAAAGGATGGCACCTAAGTCTCTTTTAAAGGGACAATACTTAAGCTGCTCTTAAAGGGACAGTATATAGGTACTTTAAAACTTTGCACCTAAGTCGCTCCTTAAGGGACTGTACCAAAGTTGCTCTGAAAGGGATTGTACCAAAGTTACTCATTGATGATCATCAGTGATGTCAACAATGAAATTGTCCATAAAGTTATTATTGTTGTCAATGATTGTCATCAGTGATGTAATTGATGTCATCGATGATGTCATCAGTGAGGTTAACGATTATGTAATCGGTGATGTCATCGATGATGTCATCAGTGATGTCATCGAGGATGTCATCGATGATGTCATCAGTGATGTCATCAGTTGTCATCGATGATGTCATCGGTGATGTCATCGATGATGTCATCGGTGATGTCATCGGTGATGTCATCGATGATGTCATCGATGATGTCATCAGTGATGTCATCGATGATGTCATCGTGATGTCATCAGTGATGTCATCGATGATGTCATCAGTGATGTCATCGATGATGTCATCAGTGATGTCATCGATGATGTCATCAGTGATGTCATCGATGATGTCATCAGTGATGTCATCGATGATGTCATCAGTGATGTCATCGATGATGTCATCAGTGATGTCATCGATGATGTCATCAGTGATGTCATCAATGATGTCATCGATGATGTCATCAGTGATGTCATCGATGATGTCATCGATGATGTCATCAGTGATGTCATCGAGTGATGTCATCAGTGATAGTAATCAGATGATGTCATCAGTTGATGTCATCTATGTCATCAGTGAGTCATCGAGTGATGTCATCGATGATAGTCATCGATGATGTCATCAGTGATGTCATCGATGATGTCATCGATGATGTCATCAATGATGTCATCGATGATGTCATCAGTGATGTCATCAATGATGTCATCGATGATGTCCTCAGTGATGTCATCGATGAGTGTCATCAGTGATGTCATCGATGATGTCATCAGTGATGTCATCGATGATGTCATCAGTGATGTCAACGGTGACGTTGTCGATAAAGTTATAATTGTTGTCAATTATTGTTATCAGTGATCTCGGAAATGATGTCAAACCAATATACTATTAATGATGTCATAATAGTGCTTTTAAAAGCACTATATTGTAATCCGCTCTTCTTCTTCTTCCATCCATTGTATGCGATTAATACAGCCCGAACCGCTTTGCGCACAGACTCCGTCAGTACTTAAAACTGGTCAGTACTTAAGCTGGTCTTCAAAGGATGGCACCCTAAGTCTCTTTTAAAGGGACAATACTTAAGCTGCTCTTAAAGGGACAGTATATAGGTACTTTAAAACTTTGGCACCTAAGTCGCTCCTTAAGGGACTGTACCAAAGTTGCTCTGAAAGGGATTGTACCAAAGTTACTCATTGATGATCATCAGTGATGTCAACAATGAAATTGTCCATAAAGTTATTATTGTTGTCAATGATTGTCATCAGTGATGTAATTGATGTCATCGATGATGTCATCAGTGAGGTTAACGATTATGTATTCGGTGATGTCATCGATGATGTCATCAGTGAGGTCAACGATTATGTAATCGGTGATGTCATCGATGATGTAATCAGTGATGTCATCGATGATGTCATCGATGATGTCATCAGTGATGTCATCGATGATGTCATCAGTGATGTCATCGATGATGTCATCAGTGATGTCATCGATGATGTCATCAATGATGTCATCGGATGATGTCATCGTGATGTTCATCGATGATGTCATCGATTGAGGTCATCGATGATGTCATCGATGATGTCTCTTGGTACTCGATGATAGTCAGTCGAGTGATGTCCATCGAGTGATGTCTCGGATGATGTCAGCAGTGATGTCATCGTGATGTCATCAGTGTGTCCCTCGTGATGTCATCGATTGATGTCATCGATGATTCATCAGTGATTCATGATGATGTCATCAGGGATGTCATCGATGAATGTCATCAGTGATGTCCATCGATGATGTCAAGTCAGTGATGTAATCGAATGATGTCGAATCAGGTGATGTCATCGATGATGTCATCAGTGATGTCCATCGATGATGTCCATCCAGTGTAATGTCATCGATGATGTCATCGATGATGTTCAATCGATGATTCATCAGGTGATGTCATCGATATGTCATCGAATGGATGTCATCGATGATGGCATCAGTGATGTCATCAATGATGTCATCGATGATGTCATCAGTGATTGTCATCGATGATGTCATCGATGATGTCATCAGTGATGTCATCGTGATGTCATCGATGATGTCATCAGATGATGTCATCGATGATGTCATCAGTGATGTCATCGATGATGTCATCAGTGATGTCAACGGTGACGTTGTCGATAAAGTTATAATTGTTGTCAATTATTGTTATCAGTGATCTCGGAAATGATGTCAACCAATATACTATTAATGATGTCATAATAGTGCTTTTAAAAGCACTATATTGTAATCCGTCTTCTTCTTCTTCCATCCATTGTTATGCGATTAATACAGCCCGAACCGCTTTGCGCACAGACTCCGTCAGTACTTAAACTGGTCAGTACTTAAGCTGGTCTTCAAAGGATGGCACCTAAGTCTCTTTTAAAGGGACAATACTTAAGCTGCTCTTAAAGGGACAGTATATAGGTACTTTAAAACTTTGGCACCTAAGTCGCTCCTTAAGGGACTGTACCAAAGTTGCTCTGAAAGGGATTGTACCAAAGTTACTCATTGATGATCATCAGTGATGTCAACAATGAAATTGTCCATAAAGTTATTATTGTTGTCAATGATTGTCATCAGTGATGTAATTGATGTCATCGATGATGTCATCAGTGAGGTTAACGATTATGTAATCGGTGATGTCATCGATGATGTCATCAGTGATGTCATCGATGATGTCATCGATGATGTCATCAGTGATGTCATCAGTTATGTCATCGATGATGTCATCGGTGATGTCATCGATGATGTCATCGGTGATGTCATCGATGATGTCATCGGTGATGTCATCGATGATGTCATCGATGATGTCATCAGTGATGTCATCGATGATGTCATCAGTGATGTCATCGATGATGTCATCAGTGATGTCATCGATGATGTCATCGATGATGTCATCGGTGATGTCATCAGTGATGTCATCGATGATGTCATCGATGATGTCATCAGTGATGTCATCGATGATGTCATCAGTGATGTCATCGATGATGTCATCAGTGATGTCATCGATGATAGTCATCAGTGATGTCATCGATGATGTCATCAGATGATGTCATCAGTGATGTCATCGATGATGTCATCGATGATGTCATCAGTGATGTCATCGATGATGTCATCGATGATGTCATCGATGATGTCATCGATGATGTCATCAGTGATGTCATCAGATGATGTCATCGATGATGTCATCAGTGATGTCATCGATGATGTCATCAGTGATGTCATCGATGATGTCATCAGTGATGTCATCGATGATGTCATCAGTGATGTCAACGGTGACGTTGTCGATAAAGTTATAATTGTTGTCAATTATTGTTATCAGTGATCTCGGAAATGATGTCAACCAATATACTATTAATGATGTCATAATAGTGCTTTTAAAAGCACTATATTGTAATCCGTCTTCTTCTTCTTCCATCCATTGTTATGCGATTAATACAGCCCGAACCGCTTTGCGCACAGACTCCGTCAGTACTTAAACTGGTCAGTACTTAAGCTGGTCTTCAAAGGATGGCACCTAAGTCTCTTTAAAGGGACAATACTTAAGCTGCTCTTAAAGGGACAGTATATAGGTACTTTAAAAACTTTGGCACCTAAGTCGCTCCTTAAGGGACTGTACCAAAGTTGCTCTGAAAGGGATTGTACCAAAGTTACTCATTGATGATCATCAGTGATGTCAACAATGAAATTGTCCATAAAGTTATTATTGTTGTCATGATTGTCATCAGTGATGTAATTGATGTCATCGATGATGTCATCAGTGAGGTTAACGATTATGTATTCGGTGATGTCATCGATGATGTCATCAGTGAGGTCAACGATTATGTAATCGGTGATGTCATCGAGTGATGTAATCAGTGATGTCATCGATGATGTCATCGATGATGTCATCAGTGATGTCATCGATGATGTCATCAGTGATGTCATCGATGATGTCATCAGTGATGTCATCGATGATGTCATCGTGATGTCATCGTTGATGTCATCGATGATGTCATCAGTGATGTCATCGGTGATGTCATCGATGATGTCATCGATGATGTCATCGATGATGTCATCAGTGATGTCATCGATGATGTCATCGATGATGTCATCGATGATGTCATCGATGATGTCATCAGTGATGTCATCGTGATGTCATCGATGATGTCATCGAGTGATGTCATCGATGATGTCATCAGTGATGTCATCGATGATGTCATCAGTGATGTCATCGATGATGTCATCAGTGATGTCATCGATGATGTCATCAGTGATGTCATCGATGATGTCATCAGTGATGTCATCGATGATGTCATCAGTGATGTCATCGATGATGTCATCAGTTGATGTCATCGATGATGTCATCAGTGATGTCATCGATGATGTCATCGCTGATGTCATCGATGATGTCATCAGTGATGTCATCGATGATGTCATCGATGATGTCATTGATGATGTCATCGATGATGTCATCGATGATGTCATCAGTGATGTCATCGATGATGTCATCAGTGATGTCATCGATGATGTCATCAGTGATGTCATCGATGATGTCATCAGTGATGTCATCGATGATGTCATCAGTGATGTCAACGGTGACGTTGTCGATAAAGTTATAATTGTTGTCAATTATTGTTATCAGTGATCTCGGAAATGATGTCAACCAATATACTATTAATGATGTCATAATAGTGCTTTTAAAAGCACTATATTGTAATCCGTCTTCTTCTTCTTCCATCCATTGTTATGCGATTAATACAGCCCGAACCGCTTTGCGCACAGACTCCGTCAGTACTTAAACTGGTCAGTACTTAAGCTGGTCTTCAAAGGATGGCACCTAAGTCTCTTTTAAAGGGACAATACTTAAGCTGCTCTTAAAGGGACAGTATATAGGTACTTTAAAACTTTGGCACCTAAGTCGCTCCTTAAGGGACTGTACCAAAGTTGCTCTGAAAGGGATTGTACCAAAGTTACTCATTGATGATCATCAGTGATGTCAACAATGAAATTGTCCATAAAGTTATTATTGTTGTCAATGATTGTCATCAGTGATGTAATTGATGTCATCGATGATGTCATCAGTGAGGTTAACGATTATGTAATCGGTGATGTCATCGATGATGTCATCAGTGATGTCATCGATGATGTCATCGATGATGTCATCAGTGATGTCATCAGTTATGTCATCGATGATGTCATCGGTGATGTCATCGATGATGTCATCGGTGATGTCATCGATGATGTCATCGGTGATGTCATCGATGATGTCATCTGTGATGTCATCGATTGATGTCATCGATGATGTCATCAGTGATGTCATCGATGATGTCATCAGTGATGTCATCGATGATGTCATCAGTTATGTCATCGATGATGTCATCAGTGATGTCATCGATGATGTCATCAGTGATGTCATCGATGATGTCATCAGTGATGTCATCGATGATGTCATCAGTGATGTCATCGATGATGTCATCAGTGATGTCATCAATGATGTCATCGATGATGTCATCAGTGATGTCATCGATGATGTCATCGATGATGTCATCAGTGATGTCATCGATGATGTCATCGATGATGTCATCAATGATGTCATCGGTGATGTCATCAGTGATGTCATCATGATGTCATCGATGATGTCATCAGTGATGTCATCAATGATGTCATCGATGATGTCATCAGTGATGTCATCGATAATGTCATCGATGATGTCAGTCAGTGATGTCATCGATGATGTCATCAGTGATGTCATCGGTGATGTCATCGATGATGTCATCGATGATGTCATCGATGATGTCATCAGTGATGTCATCGATGATGTCATCAGTGATGTCAACGGTGACGTTGTCGATAAAGTTATAATTGTTGTCAATTATTGTTATCAGTGATCTCGGAAATGATGTCAACCAATATACTATTAATGATGTCATAATAGTGCTTTTAAAAGCACTATATTGTAATCCGTCTTCTTCTTCTTCCATCCATTGTTATGCGATTAATACAGCCCGAACCGCTTTGCGCACAGACTCCGTCAGTACTTAAACTGGTCAGTACTTAAGCTGGTCTTCAAAGGATGGCACCTAAGTCTCTTTTAAAGGGACAATACTTAAGCTGCTCTTAAAGGGACAGTATATAGGTACTTTAAAACTTTGGCACCTAAGTCGCTCCTTAAGGGACTGTACCAAAGTTGCTCTGAAAGGGATTGTACCAAAGTTACTCATTGATGATCATCAGTGATGTCAACAATGAAATTGTCCATAAAGTTATTATTGTTGTCAATGATTGTCATCAGTGATGTAATTGATGTCATCGATGATGTCATCAGTGAGGTTAACGATTATGTAATCGGTGATGTCATCGATGATGTCATCAGTGATGTCATCGATGATGTCATCGATGATGTCATCAGTGATGTCATCAGTTATGTCATCGATGATGTCATCGGTGATGTCATCGATGATGTCATCGGTGATGTCATCGATGATGTCATCGGTGATGTCATCGATGATGTCATCGATGATGTCATCAGTGATGTCATCGATGATGTCATCAGTGATGTCATCGATGATGTCATCAGTGATGTCATCGATGATGTCATCGATGATGTCATGGGTGATGTCATCAGTGATGTCATCGATGATGTCATCGATGATGTCATCGATGATGTCATCAGTGATGTCATCGATGATGTCATCAGTGATGTCATCGATGATGTCATCAGTGATGTCATCGATGATATCATCAGTGATGTCATCGTTGATGTCATCAATGATGTCATCAGTGATGTCATCGATGATGTCATCGGTGATGTCATCAGTGATGTCATCGATGATGTCATCGATGATGTCATCAATGATGTCATCGATGATGTCATCAGTGATGTCATCAATGATGTCATTGATGATGTCATCAGTGATGTCATCGATGATGTCATCAGTGATGTCATCGATGATGTCATCAGTGATGTCATCGATGATGTCATCAGTGATGTCAACGGTGACGTTGTCGATAAAGTTATAATTGTTGTCAATTATTGTTATCAGTGATCTCGGAAATGATGTCAACCAATATACTATTAATGATGTCATAATAGTGCTTTTAAAAGCACTATATTGTAATCCGTCTTCTTCTTCTTCCATCCATTGTTATGCGATTAATACAGCCCGAACCGCTTTGCGCACAGACTCCGTCAGTACTTAAACTGGTCAGTACTTAAGCTGGTCTTCAAAGGATGGCACCTAAGTCTCTTTTAAAGGGACAATACTTAAGCTGCTCTTAAAGGGACAGTATATAGGTACTTTAAAAACTTTGGCACCTAAGTCGCTCCTTAAGGGACTGTACCAAAGTTGCTCTGAAAGGGATTGTACCAAAGTTACTCATTGATGATCATCAGTGATGTCAACAATGAAATTGTCCATAAAGTTATTATTGTTGTCAATGATTGTCATCAGTGATGTAATTGATGTCATCGATGATGTCATCAGTGAGGTTAACGATTATGTAATCGGTGATGTCATCGATGATGTCATCAGTGATGTCATCGATGATGTCATCGATGATGTCATCAGTGATGTCATCAGTGATGTCATCGATGATGTCATCGGTGATGTCATCGATGATGTCATCGGTGATGTCATCGATGATGTCATCGGTGATGTCATCGATGAATGTCATCTGTGATGTCATCGATGATGTCATCGATGATGTCATCAGATGATGTCATCGATGATGTCATCAGATGATGTCATCGATGATGTCATCAGTTTATGTCATCGATGATGTCATCAGTGATGTCATCGATGAATGTCATCAGTGATGTCATCGATGATGTCATCAGTGATGTCATCGATGATGTCATCAGTGATGTCATCGATGATGTCATCAGTGATGTCATCAATGATGTCATCGTGATGTCATCAGGTGATGTCATCGATGATGTCATCGATGATGTCATCAGTGATGTCATCGATGATGTCATCGATGATGTCATCAATGATGTCATCGGTGATGTCATCAGTGATGTCATCAATGATGGTCATCGATGATGTCATCATGTCATCGATGATGTCATCAGTGATGTCATCGATGATGTCATCGATGATGTCATCGATGATGTCATCGATGATGTCATCGATGATGTCATCAGTGATGTCATCGATGATGTCATCAGTGATGTCATCAGTGATGTCATCGATGATGTCATCAGTGATGTCATCGATGATGTCATCAGTGATGTCATCGATGATGTCATCAGTGATGTCAACGGTGACGTTGTCGATAAAGTTATAATTGTTGTCAATTATTGTTATCAGTGATCTCGGAAATGATGTCAACCAATATACTATTAATGATGTCATAATAGTGCTTTTAAAAGCACTATATTGTAATCCGTCTTCTTCTTCTTCCATCCATTGTTATGCGATTAATACAGCCCGAACCGCTTTGCGCACAGACTCCGTCAGTACTTAAACTGGTCAGTACTTAAGCTGGTCTTCAAAGGATGGCACCTAAGTCTCTTTTAAAGGGACAATACTTAAGCTGCTCTTAAAGGGACAGTATATAGGTACTTTAAAACTTTGGCACCTAAGTCGCTCCTTAAGGGACTGTACCAAAGTTTGCTCTGAAAGGGATTGTACCAAAGTTACTCATTGATGATCATCAGTGATGTCAACAATGAAATTGTCCATAAAGTTATTATTGTTGTCAATGATTGTCATCAGTGATGTAATTGATGTCATCGATGATGTCATCAGTGAGGTTAACGATTATGTAATCGGTGATGTCATCGATGATGTCATCAGTGATGTCATCGATGATGTCATCGATGATGTCATCAGTGATGTCATCAGTTATGTCATCGATGATGTCATCGGTGATGTCATCGATGATGTCATCGGTGATGTCATCGATGATGTCATCGGTGATGTCATCGATGATGTCATCAGTGATGTCATCGATGATGTCATCGATGATGTCATCAGTGATGTCATCGATGATGTCATCAGTGATGTCATCGATGATGTCATCAGTGATGTCATCGGATGATGTCATCAGTGATGTCATCGATGATGTCATCAGTGATTCATCGATGATGTCATCGAGTGATGTCATCGATGTGTCACATGATGTCATCGATGATGTATCAGTGATGTCATCAGTGATGTCATCGATGATGTCATCAGTGATGTCATCGATGATAGTCATCGATGATGTCATCGTGATGTCATCGATGATGGTCATTCAAGTGATGTCATCGGTGATGTCATCAGTGATGTCATCAGTGATGTCATCGATGATGTCATCGATGATGTCATCAATGATGTCATCGATGATGTCATCGGTGATGTCATCGATGATGTCATCGATGATGTCATCAGTGATGTCATCGATGATGTCATCAGTGATGTCATCGGTGATGTCATCGATGATGTCATCGATGATGTCATCGATGATGTCATCAGTGATGTCATCGATGATGTCATCAGTGATGTCAACGGTGACGTTGTCGATAAAGTTATAATTGTTGTCAATTATTGTTATCAGTGATCTCGGAAATGATGTCAACCAATATACTATTAATGATGTCATAATAGTGCTTTTAAAAGCACTATATTGTAATCCGTCTTCTTCTTCTTCCATCCATTGTTATGCGATTAATACAGCCCGAACCGCTTTGCGCACAGACTCCGTCAGTACTTAAACTGGTCAGTACTTAAGCTGGTCTTCAAAGGATGGCACCTAAGTCTCTTTTAAAGGGACAATACTTAAGCTGCTCTTAAAGGGACAGTATATAGGTACTTTAAAACTTTGGCACCTAAGTCGCTCCTTAAGGGACTGTACCAAAGTTGCTCTGAAAGGGATTGTACCAAAGTTACTCATTGATGATCATCAGTGATGTCAACAATGAAATTGTCCATAAAGTTATTATTGTTGTCAATGATTGTCATCAGTGATGTAATTGATGTCATCGATGATGTCATCAGTGAGGTTAACGATTATGTAATCGGTGATGTCATCGATGATGTCATCAGTGATGTCATCGATGATGTCATCGATGATGTCATCAGTGATGTCATCAGTGATGTCATCGATGATGTCATCGGTGATGTCATCGATGATGTCATCGGTGATGTCATCGATGATGTCATCGGTGATGTCATCGATGATGTCATCAGTGATGTCATCGATGATGTCATCAGTGATGTCATCGATGATGTCATCAGTGATGTCATCGATGATGTCATCGAGTGATGTCATCGTGATGTCATCGATGATGTCATCAGGGTGATGTCATCGTGATGTCATCGATGATGTCATCAGTGATGTCATCGATGATGTCCATCAGTGATGTCATCGATGATGTCATCAGTGATGTCATCGATGATGTCATCAGTGATGTCATCGGATGATGTCATCAGGTGATGTCATCAGTGATGTCATCGATGATGTCATCGATGATGTCATCAATGATGTCATCGATGATGTCATCAGTGATGTCATCGATGATGTCATCGATGATGTCATCATGATGTCATCGATGATGTCATCGAGTGATGTCATCAATGATGTCATCGATGATGTCATCAGTGATGTCATCGATGATGTCATCAGTGATGTCATCGATGATGTCATCAGTGATGTCATCGATGATGTCATCAGTGATGTCAACGGTGACGTTGTCGATAAAGTTATAATTGTTGTCAATTATTGTTATCAGTGATCTCGGAAATGATGTCAACCAATATACTATTAATGATGTCATAATAGTGCTTTTAAAAGCACTATATTGTAATCCGTCTTCTTCTTCTTCCATCCATTGTTATGCGATTAATACAGCCCGAACCGCTTTGCGCACAGACTCCGTCAGTACTTAAACTGGTCAGTACTTAAGCTGGTCTTCAAAGGATGGCACCTAAGTCTCTTTTAAAGGGACAATACTTAAGCTGCTCTTAAAGGGACAGTATATAGGTACTTTAAAACTTTGGCACCTAAGTCGCTCCTTAAGGGACTGTACCAAAGTTGCTCTGAAAGGGATTGTACCAAAGTTACTCATTGATGATCATCAGTGATGTCAACAATGAAATTGTCCATAAAGTTATTATTGTTGTCAATGATTGTCATCAGTGATGTAATTGATGTCATCGATGATGTCATCAGTGAGGTTAACGATTATGTAATCGGTGATGTCATCGATGATGTCATCAGTGATGTCATCGATGATGTCATCGATGATGTCATCAGTGATGTCATCAGTTATGTCATCGATGATGTCATCGGTGATGTCATCGATGATGTCATCGGTGATGTCATCGATGATGTCATCGGTGATGTCATCGTGATGTCATCAGTGATGTCATCGATGATGTCATTCAGTGATGTCATCGATGATGTCATCAGTGATGTCATCGATGATGTCATCAGATGATGTCATCGATGATGTCATCAGTGATGTCATCGATGATGTCATCGATGATGTCATCGATGATGTCATCAGTGATGTCATCGATGATGTCATCAGTGATGTCATCGATGATGTCATCAGTGATGTCATCGATGATATCATCAGTGATGACATCAACGATGACATCACTGATGTCATCAGGTCATCGATGATGTCATCAGTGATGTCATCGATGATGTCATCGAGTGATGTCATCGATGATGTCATCAGTGATGTCATCGATGATGTCATCGAGTGATGTCATCGATGATGTCATCGATGATGTCATCAGATGATGTCATCGATGATGTCATCAGTGATGTCATCGAGTGATGTCATCGATGATGTCATCAGTGATGTCATCGATGATGTCATCAGTGATGTCATCGATGATGTCATCAGTGATGTCAACGGTGACGTTGTCGATAAAGTTATAATTGTTGTCAATTATTGTTATCAGTGATCTCGGAAATGATGTCAACCAATATACTATTAATGATGTCATAATAGTGCTTTTAAAAGCACTATATTGTAATCCGTCTTCTTCTTCTTCCATCCATTGTTATGCGATTAATACAGCCCGAACCGCTTTGCGCACAGACTCCGTCAGTACTTAAACTGGTCAGTACTTAAGCTGGTCTTCAAAGGATGGCACCTAAGTCTCTTTTAAAGGGACAATACTTAAGCTGCTCTTAAAGGGACAGTATATAGGTACTTTAAAACTTTGGCACCTAAGTCGCTCCTTAAGGGACTGTACCAAGTTGCTCTGAAAGGGATTGTACCAAAGTTACTCATTGATGATCATCAGTGATGTCAACAATGAAATTGTCCATAAAGTTATTATTGTTGTCAATGATTGTCATCAGTGATGTAATTGATGTCATCGATGATGTCATCAGTGAGGTTAACGATTATGTAATCGGTGATGTCATCGATGATGTCATCAGTGATGTCATCGATGATGTCATCGATGATGTCATCAGTGATGTCATCAGTTATGTCATCGATGATGTCATCGGTGATGTCATCGATGATGTCATCGGTGATGTCATCGATGATGTCATCGGTGATGTCATCGATGATGTCATCGATGATGTCATCGATGATGTCATCGATGATGTCATCAGTGATGTCATCGATGATGTCATCAGTGATGTCATCGATGATGTCATCGATGATGTCATCGAGTGATGTCATCGAGTGATGTCAATCGATGATGTCATCAGATGATGTCATCGATGATGTCATCAGTGATGTCATCAGATGATGTCATCGATGATGTACATCGATGATGTCATCGATGATGTCATCAGTGATGTCATCGATGATGTCATCAGTGATGTCATCGATGATGTCATCGATGATGTCAATCATTGATGTCATCGATGATGTCATCAGTGATGTCATCGATGATGTCATCGATGATGTCATCAGTGAGGTCATCGATGATTCATCAGTGATGTCATCAGTGATGTCATCGATGATGTCATCATCAGTGATGTCCATCGGTGATGTCACGAGTGATGTCATGATGATGTCATCAGTGATGTCATCGATGATGTCATCAGTGATGTCATCGGTGATGTCATGTCAATAATGTCATAATGATGTCAATCATGTGTCATCGTGATCTCAGTGTGTCATCGTTGATGTCATCGATGATGTCATCAGTGATGTCATCGGATGATGTCATCGATGATGTCATCGATGATGTCATCGTGATGTCATCGTGATGTCATCCATGATGTCATCGATGATGTCATCGATGATGTCATCGATGATGTCTCAGTGATGTCTCAATGATGGTCAGTGATGTCATCGATGATGTCATCGATGATGTCATCCTGATGTCATCTTTTGATGTCATCAGTGATGTCATCGATGATGTCATCTTGATGTCATCGATGTGTCATCGATGATGTCATCAATGATGTCATCCTGATGTCATCGATGATGTCATCAGTGATGTCCATCGATGATGTCATCAGTGATGTCATCGATGATGTCATCAGTGATGTCATCGATGATGTCATCAATGATGTCATCGATGATGTCATCAGTGATGTCATCGATGATGTCATCAGTGATGTCATTGATGTCATCGATGATGTCATCGATGATGTCATCGATGATGTCATCAGTGATGTCATCGTTGATGTCATCGATGATGTCATCGATGATGTCATCGATGATGTCATCAGTGATGTCATCGATGATGTGTCATCGATGATGTCATCGATGATGTCATCAGATGATGTCATCATGATGTCATCAGATGATGTCATCAGTGATGTCATCGATGATGTCATCAGTGATGATGATGATGTCATCGATGATGTCATCGTTGATGTCATCGATGATGTCATCAGTGATGTCATCGGTGATGTCATCGATGATGTCATCGATGATGTCATCGATGATGTCATCAGTGATGTCATCGATGATGTCATCGATGATGTCATCGATGATGTCATCGATGATGTCATCAGTGATGTCATCGTGATGTCATCGATGATGTCATCAGTGATGTCATCGATGATGTCATCAGTGATGTCATCGATGATGTCATCAGTGATGTCATCGATGATGTCATCAGTGATGTCATCGATGATGTCATCAGTGATGTCATCGATGATGTCATCAGTGATGTCATCGATGATGTCATCAGTGATGTCATCGATGATGTCATCGTTGATGTCATCGATGATGTCATCAGTGATGTCATCGATGATGTCATCGTGATGTCATCGATGATGTCATCGAGTGATGTCATCAGTGATGTCATCGATGATGTCATCGATGATGTCATCGATGATGTCATCGATGATGTCATCAGTGATGTCATCGATGATGTCATCAGTGATGTCATCGATGATGTCATCAGTGATGTCATCGATGATGTCATCAGTGATGTCATCGATGATGTCATCAGTGATGTCAACGGTGACGTTGTCGATAAAGTTATAATTGTTGTCAATTATTGTTATCAGTGATCTCGGAAATGATGTCAACCAATATACTATTAATGATGTCATAATAGTGCTTTTAAAAGCACTATATTGTAATCCGTCTTCTTCTTCTTCCATCCATTGTTATGCGATTAATACAGCCCGAACCGCTTTGCGCACAGACTCCGTCAGTACTTAAACTGGTCAGTACTTAAGCTGGTCTTCAAAGGATGGCACCTAAGTCTCTTTTAAAGGGACAATACTTAAGCTGCTCTTAAAGGGACAGTATATAGGTACTTTAAAACTTTGGCACCTAAGTCGCTCCTTAAGGGACTGTACCAAAGTTGCTCTGAAAGGGATTGTACCAAAGTTACTCATTGATGATCATCAGTGATGTCAACAATGAAATTGTCCATAAAGTTATTATTGTTGTCAATGATTGTCATCAGTGATGTAATTGATGTCATCGATGATGTCATCAGTGAGGTTAACGATTATGTAATCGGTGATGTCATCGATGATGTCATCAGTGATGTCATCATTATGTCATCGGTGATGTCATCGATGATGTCATCAGTGATGTCATCGTGATGTCATCATGATGTCATCAGTGATGTCATCGATGATGTCATCATGATGTCATCGATGATGTCATCAGTGATGTCATCGATGATGTCATCAGTGATGTCATCGATGATGTCATCAGTGATGTCATCGATGATGTCATCGATGATGTCATCGTGATGTCATCGATGATGTCTCATGATGTCATCAGTGATGTCATCGATGATGTCATCGATGATGTCATCGATGATGTCATCAGTGATGTCATCGATGATGTCATCAGTGATGTCATCGTGATGTCATCGTGATGTCATCAGTGATGTCATCGATGATGTCTCGATGATGTCATCAGTGATGTCATCGATGATGTCATCAGTGATGTCATCGATGATGTCATCATGATGTCATCGATGATGTCATCAGTGATGTCATCGATGATGTCATCGTGATGTCATCGATGATGTCATCAGTGATGTCATCGATGATGTCATCAGTGATGTCATCGATGATGTCATCGATGATGTCATCGATGATGTCATCAGTGATGTCATCGATGATGTCATCGATGATGTCATCGATGATGTCATCAGTGATGTCATCGATGATGTCATCGATGATGTCATCGATGATGTCATCGATGATGTCATCAGTGATGTCATCGATGATGTCATCAGTGATGTCATCGATGATGTCATCAGTGATGTCATCGATGATGTCATCAGTGATGTCATCGATGATGTCATCAGTGATGTCAACGGTGACGTTGTCGATAAAGTTATAATTGTTGTCAATTATTGTTATCAGTGATCTCGGAAATGATGTCAACCAATATACTATTAATGATGTCATAATAGTGCTTTTAAAAGCACTATATTGTAATCCGTCTTCTTCTTCTTCCATCCATTGTTATGCGATTAATACAGCCCGAACCGCTTTGCGCACAGACTCCGTCAGTACTTAAACTGGTCAGTACTTAAGCTGGTCTTCAAAGGATGGCACCTAAGTCTCTTTTAAAGGGACAATACTTAAGCTGCTCTTAAAGGGACAGTATATAGGTACTTTAAAACTTTGGCACCTAAGTCGCTCCTTAAGGGACTGTACCAAAGTTGCTCTGAAAGGGATTGTACCAAAGTTACTCATTGATGATCATCAGTGATGTCAACAATGAAATTGTCCATAAAGTTATTATTGTTGTCAATGATTGTCATCAGTGATGTAATTGATGTCATCGATGATGTCATCAGTGAGGTTAACGATTATGTAATCGGTGATGTCATCGATGATGTCATCAGTGATGTCATCGATGATGTCATCGATGATGTCATCAGTGATGTCATCAGTTATGTCATCGATGATGTCATCGGTGATGTCATCGATGATGTCATCGTGATGTCATCGATGATGTCATCGTGATGTCATCGATGATGTCATCGATGATGTCATCGTGATGTCATCGTGATGTCATCAGTGATGTCATCGATGATGTCATCAGTGATGTCATCGATGATGTCATCCGATGATGTCATGATGATGTCATCAGTGATGTCATCGATGATGTCATCGATGATGTCATCGATGATGTCATCAGTGATGTCATCGATGATGTCATCAGTGATGTCATCGATGATGTCATCAGTGATGTCATCGATGATGTCATCAGTGATGTCATCGATGATGTCATCGATGATGTCATCAGTGATGTCATCGATGATGTCATCGATGATGTCATCATGATGTCATCGATGATGTCATCTGATGTCATCGATGATGTCATCGATGATGTCATCAGTGATGTCATCGATGATGTCATCATGATGTCATCAGTGATGTCATCGATGATGTCATCAGTGATGTCATCGATGATGTCATCATGATGTCATCGATGATGTCATCAGTGATGTCATCGATGATGTCATCAGTGATGTCAACGGTGACGTTGTCGATAAAGTTATAATTGTTGTCAATTATTGTTATCAGTGATCTCGGAAATGATGTCAACCAATATACTATTAATGATGTCATAATAGTGCTTTTAAAAGCACTATATTGTAATCCGTCTTCTTCTTCTTCCATCCATTGTTATGCGATTAATACAGCCCGAACCGCTTTGCGCACAGACTCCGTCAGTACTTAAACTGGTCAGTACTTAAGCTGGTCTTCAAAGGATGGCACCTAAGTCTCTTTTAAAGGGACAATACTTAAGCTGCTCTTAAAGGGACAGTATATAGGTACTTTAAAACTTTGGCACCTAAGTCGCTCCTTAAGGGACTGTACCAAAGTTGCTCTGAAAGGGATTGTACCAAAGTTACTCATTGATGATCATCAGTGATGTCAACAATGAAATTGTCCATAAAGTTATTATTGTTGTCAATGATTGTCATCAGTGATGTAATTGATGTCATCGATGATGTCATCAGTGAGGTTAACGATTATGTAATCGGTGATGTCATCGATGATGTCATCAGTGATGTCATCGATTGATGTCATCGGTGATGTCATCGATGATGTCATCAGTGATGTCATCGATGATGTCATCGATGATGTCATCAGTGATGTCATCGATGATGTCATCAGTGATGTCATCGATGATGTCATCAGTGATGTCATCGATGATGTCATCAGTGATGTCATCGATGATGTCATCAGTGATGTCATCGATGATGTCATCGATGATGTCATCGATGATGTCATCGATGATGTCATCAGTGATGTCATCGGTGATGTCATCGATGATGTCATCGATGATGTCATCGATGATGTCATCAGTGATGTCATCGATGATGTCATCGATGATGTCATCGATGATGTCATCGATGATGTCATCAGTGATGTCATCGATGATGTCATCAGTGATGTCATCGATGATGTCATCGATGATGTCATCGATGATGTCATCGATGATGTCATCAGTGATGTCATCGTGATGTCATCGATGATGTCATCATGATGTCATCGATGATGTCATCGATGATGTCATCGTGATGTCATCGATGATGTCATCGGTGATGTCATCGATGATGTCATCATGATGTCATCGATGATGTCATCAGTGATGTCATCGATGATGTCATCAGTGATGTCATCGATGATGTCATCAGTGATGTCATCGATGATGTCATCAGTGATGTCATCGATGATGTCATCGATGATGTCATCGTGATGTCATCGATGATGTCATCAGTGATGTCATCGTGATGTCATCGAGTGATGTCATCGATGATGTCATCGATGATTGTCATCAGTGATGTCATCGATGATGTCATCATGATGTCATCGATGATGTCATCGATGATGTCATCAGTGATGTCATCGATGATGTCATCATGATTGTCCTCGATGATGTCATCGATGATGTCATCGTTGATGTCATCGATGAGTCATCAGTGATGTCATCGATGATGTCATCATGATGTCATCGATGATGTCATCGATGATGTCATCAGTGATGTCATCGTGATGTCATCGATGATGTCATCAGTGATGTCATCGATGATGTCATCAGTGATGTCATCGATGATGTCATCAGTGATGTCATCGATGATGTCATCAGTGATGTCATCGATGATGTCATCAGTGATGTCCTCGATGATGTCATCAGTGATGTCATCGATGATGTCATCATGATGTCATCGTTGATGTCATCGATGATGTCATCATGATGTCATCGTGATGTCATCGATGATGTCATCGATGATGTCATCGATGATGTCATCAGTGATGTCATCGATGATGTCATCGATGATGTCATCGATGATGTCATCGATGATGTCATCAGTGATGTCATCGATGATGTCATCAGTGATGTCATCGATGATGTCATCGATGATGTCATCGTGATGTCATCGATGATGTCATCAGTGATGTCATCGTGATGTCATCGATGATGTCATCGATGATGTCATCGATGATGTCATCAGTGATGTCATCGATGATGTCATCGATGATGTCATCGATGATGTCATCGATGATGTCATCAGTGATGTCATCGATGATGTCATCGATGATGTCATCAGTGATGTCATCGATGATGTCATCAGTGATGTCATCGATGATGTCATCAGTGATGTCATCGATGATGTCATCAGTGATGTCATCGATGATGTCATCAGTGATGTCATCGATGATGTCATCAGTGATGTCATCGATGATGTCATCAGTGATGTCATCGATGATGTGATGTCATCGTGATGTCATCGATGATGTCATCAGTGATGTCATCGTGATGTCATCTGATGTCATCGATGATGTCATCGATGATGTCATCAGTGATGTCATCGATGATGTCATCGATGATGTCATCGATGATGTCATCGATGATGTCATCAGTGATGTCATCGATGATGTCATCAGTGATGTCATCGATGATGTCATCAGTGATGTCATCGATGATGTCATCAGTGATGTCATCGATGATGTCATCAGTGATGTCAACGGTGACGTTGTCGATAAAGTTATAATTGTTGTCAATTATTGTTATCAGTGATCTCGGAAATGATGTCAACCAATATACTATTAATGATGTCATAATAGTGCTTTTAAAAGCACTATATTGTAATCCGTCTTCTTCTTCTTCCATCCATTGTTATGCGATTAATACAGCCCGAACCGCTTTGCGCACAGACTCCGTCAGTACTTAAACTGGTCAGTACTTAAGCTGGTCTTCAAAGGATGGCACCTAAGTCTCTTTTAAAGGGACAATACTTAAGCTGCTCTTAAAGGGACAGTATATAGGTACTTTAAAACTTTGGCACCTAAGTCGCTCCTTAAGGGACTGTACCAAAGTTGCTCTGAAAGGGATTGTACCAAAGTTACTCATTGATGATCATCAGTGATGTCAACAATGAAATTGTCCATAAAGTTATTATTGTTGTCAATGATTGTCATCAGTGATGTAATTGATGTCATCGATGATGTCATCAGTGAGGTTAACGATTATGTAATCGGTGATGTCATCGATGATGTCATCAGTGATGTCATCGATGATGTCATCGGTGATGTCATCGATGATGTCATCATTGTTGTCATCGATGATGTCATCGATGATGTCATCATTGATGTCATCGATGATGTCATCAGTGATGTCATCGATGATGTCATCAGTGATGTCATCGATGATGTCATCAGTGATGTCATCGATGATGTCATCAGTGATGTCATCGATGATGTCATCGATGATGTCATCGATGATGTCATCGATGATGTCATCAGTGATGTCATCGGTGATGTCATCGATGATGTCATCGATGATGTCATCGATGATGTCATCAGTGATGTCATCGATGATGTCATCGATGATGTCATATGATGTCATCGATGATGTCATCAGTGATGTCATCGATGATGTCATCGATGATGTCATCAGTGATGTCATCGATGATGTCATCATGATGTCATCGATGATGTCATCAGTGATGTCATCGATGATGTCATCAGTGATGTCATCGATGATGTCATCAGTGATGTCATCGATGATGTCATCAGTGATGTCATCGATGATGTCATCAGTGATGTCATCGATGATGTCATCGTGATGTCATCGATGATGTCATCAGTGATGTCATCGATGATGTCATCGATGATGTCATCGATGATGTCATCAGTGATGTCATCGATGATGTCATCGATGATGTGTCATCATGATGTCATCGTGATGTCATCAGTGATGTCATCGATGATGTCATCAGTGATGTCATCGATGATGTCATCAGTGATGTCATCGATGATGTCATCAGTGATGTCATCGATGATGTCATCAGTGATGTCAACGGTGACGTTGTCGATAAAGTTATAATTGTTGTCAATTATTGTTATCAGTGATCTCGGAAATGATGTCAACCATATACTATTAATGATGTCATAATAGTGCTTTTAAAAGCACTATATTGTATCCGTCTTCTTCTTCTTCCATCCATTGTTATGCGATTAATACAGCCCGAACCGCTTTGCGCACAGACTCCGTCAGTACTTAAACTGGTCAGTACTTAAGCTGGTCTTCAAGGATGGCACCTAAGTCTCTTTTAAAGGGACAATACTTAAGCTGCTCTTAAAGGGACAGTATATAGGTACTTTAAAACTTTGGCACCTAGTCGCTCCTTAAGGGACTGTACCAAATTGCTCTGAAAGGGATTGTACCAAAGTTACTCATTGATGATCATCAGTGATGTCAACAATGAATTGTCCATAAAGTTATTATTGTTGTCAATGATTGTCATCAGTGATGTAATTGATGTCATCGATGATGTCATCAGTGAGGTTAACGATTATGTATGAATCGTGATGTCATCGATGATGTCATCAGTGATTTGTCATCGTGATGTCATCGATGATGTCATCAGTGATGTCATCAGTTATGTCATCGATGATGTCATCGGTGATGTCATCGATGATGTCATCGTGATGTCATCGTGATGTCATCGGTGATGTCATCGATGATGTCATCGATGATGTCATCAGTGATGTCATCGATGATGTCATCAGTGATGTCATCGATGATGTCATCAGTGATGTCATCGATGATGTCATCAGTGATGTCATCGATGATGTCATCGATGATGTCATCGGTGATGTCATCAGTGATGTCATCGATGATGTCATCGATGATGTCATCGATGATGTCATCAGTGATGTCATCGATGATGTCATCAGTGATGTCATCGATGATGTCATCAGTGATGTCATCGATGATGTCATCAGTGATGTCATCGATGATGTCATCATGATGTCATCAGTGATGTCATCGATGATGTCATCGATGATGTCATCAGTGATGTCATCGATGATGTCATCGATGATGTCATCAATGATGTCATCGATGATGTCATCAGTGATGTCATCGATGATGTCATCGATGATGTCATCAGTGATGTCATCGATGATGTCATCAGTGATGTCATCGATGATGTCATCATGATGTCATCGATGATGTCATCAGTGATGTCATCGATGATGTCATCAGTGATGTCAACGGTGACGTTGTCGATAAAGTTATAATTGTTGTCAATTATTGTTATCAGTGATCTCGGAAATGATGTCAACCAATATACTATTAATGATGTCATAATAGTGCTTTTAAAAGCACTATATTGTAATCCGTCTTCTTCTTCTTCCATCCATTGTTATGCGATTAATACAGCCCGAACCGCTTTGCGCACAGACTCCGTCAGTACTTAAACTGGTCAGTACTTAAGCTGGTCTTCAAAGGATGGCACCTAAGTCTCTTTTAAAGGGACAATACTTAAGCTGCTCTTAAAGGGACAGTATATAGGTACTTTAAAACTTTGGCACCTAAGTCGCTCCTTAAGGGACTGTACCAAAGTTGCTCTGAAAGGGATTGTACCAAAGTTACTCATTGATGATCATCAGTGATGTCAACAATGAAATTGTCCATAAAGTTATTATTGTTGTCAATGATTGTCATCAGTGATGTAATTGATGTCATCGATGATGTCATCAGTGAGGTTAACGATTATGTAATCGGTGATGTCATCGATGATGTCATCAGTGATGTCATCGATGATGTCATCGTGATGTCATCGATGATGTCATCAGTGATGTCATCGATGATGTCATCGATGATGTCATCGTGATGTCATCGATGATGTCATCAGTGATGTCATCGATGATGTCATCAGTGATGTCATCGATGATGTCATCATGATGTCATCGATGATGTCATCATGATGTCATCGATGATGTCATCGATGATGTCATCGATGATGTCATCGATGATGTCATCAGTGATGTCATCGATGATGTCATCGATGATGTCATCGATGATGTCATCGATGATGTCATCAGTGATGTCATCGATGATGTCATCGATGATGTCATCGATGATGTCATCGATGATGTCATCAGTGATGTCATCGATGATGTCATCAGTGATGTCATCGATGATGTCATCGATGATGTCATCGATGATGTCATCGATGATGTCATCAGTGATGTCATCGATGATGTCATCGATGATGTCATCGATGATGTCATCGATGATGTCATCAGTGATGTCATCGATGATGTCATCGATGATGTCATCGTGATGTCATCGATGATGTCATCAGTGATGTCATCGATGATGTCATCAGTGATGTCATCGATGATGTCATCAGTGATGTCATCGATGATGTCATCAGTGATGTCCTCGATGATGTCATCAGTGATGTCATCGATGATGTCATCAGTGATGTCATCGATGATGTCATCAGTGATGTCATCATGATGTCATCAGTGATTGTCATCGATGATGTCATCGATGATGTCATCTTGATGTCATCGATGATGTCATCAGTGATGTCATCGTGATGTCATCGATGATGTCATCTATGATGTCATCGATGATGTCATCAGTGATGTCATCGATGATGTCATCGATGATGTCATCGTGATGTCATCGATGATGTCATCAGTGATGTCATCGATGATGTCATCAGTGATGTCATCGATGATGTCATCGTGATGTCATCGATGATGTCATCAGTGATGTCATCGATGATGTCATCGATGATGTCATCGATGATGTCATCGATGATGTCATCAGTGATGTCATCGATGATGTCATCGTGATGTCATCGATGATGTCATCGATGATGTCATCGATGATGTCATCGATGATGTCATCGATGATGTCATCATGATGTCATCGATGATGTCATCAGTGATGTCATCGATGATGTCATCAGTGATGTCATCGATGATGTCATCAGTGATGTCATCGATGATGTCATCAGTGATGTCATCGATGATGTCATCATGATGTCATCGATGATGTCATCAGTGATGTCATCGATGATGTCATCGTGATGTCATCGATGATGTCATCAGTGATGTCATCGATGATGTCATCAGATGATGTCATCGATGATGTCATCGTGATGTCATCGATGATGTCATCGATGATGTCATCGATGATGTCATCGATGATGTCATCGATGATGTCATCAGTGATGTCATCGATGATGTCATCAGTGATGTCATCGATGATGTCATCAGTGATGTCATCGATGATGTCATCAGTGATGTCATCGATGATGTCATCAGTGATGTCAACGGTGACGTTGTCGATAAAGTTATAATTGTTGTCAATTATTGTTATCAGTGATCTCGGAAATGATGTCAACCAATATACTATTAATGATGTCATAATAGTGCTTTTAAAAGCACTATATTGTAATCCGTCTTCTTCTTCTTCCATCCATTGTTATGCGATTAATACAGCCCGAACCGCTTTGCGCACAGACTCCGTCAGTACTTAAACTGGTCAGTACTTAAGCTGGTCTTCAAAGGATGGCACCTAAGTCTCTTTTAAAGGGACAATACTTAAGCTGCTCTTAAAGGGACAGTATATAGGTACTTTAAAACTTTGGCACCTAAGTCGCTCCTTAAGGGACTGTACCAAAGTTGCTCTGAAAGGGATTGTACCAAAGTTACTCATTGATGATCATCAGTGATGTCAACAATGAAATTGTCCATAAAGTTATTATTGTTGTCAATGATTGTCATCAGTGATGTAATTGATGTCATCGATGATGTCATCAGTGAGGTTAACGATTATGTAATCGGTGATGTCATCGATGATGTCATCAGTGATGTCATCGATGATGTCATCGATGATGTCATCAGTGATGTCATCAGTGATGTCATCGATGATGTCATCGGTGATGTCATCGATGATGTCATCGGTGATGTCATCGATGATGTCATCGGTGATGTCATCGATGATGTCATCGATGATGTCATCGATGATGTCATCGATGATGTCATCAGTGATGTCATCGATGATGTCATCAGTGATGTCATCGATGATGTCATCAGTGATGTCATCGATGATGTCATCAGTGATGTCATCGATGATGTCATCAGTGATGTCATCGATGATGTCATCAGTGATGTCATCGATGATGTCATCAGTGATGTCATCGATGATGTCATCGATGATGTCATCAGTGATGTCATCGATGATGTCATCGATGATGTCATCAGTGATGTCATCGATGATGTCATCGATGATGTCATCAGTGATGTCATCGATGATGTCATCGATGATGTCATCAATGATGTCATCGATGATGTCATCAGTGATGTCATCAATGATGTCATCGATGATGTCATCAGTGATGTCATCGATGATGTCATCAGTGATGTCATCGATGATGTCATCAGTGATGTCATCGATGATGTCATCAGTGATGTCAACGGTGACGTTGTCGATAAAGTTATAATTGTTGTCAATTATTGTTATCAGTGATCTCGGAAATGATGTCAACCAATATACTATTAATGATGTCATAATAGTGCTTTTAAAAGCACTATATTGTAATCCGTCTTCTTCTTCTTCCATCCATTGTTATGCGATTAATACAGCCCGAACCGCTTTGCGCACAGACTCCGTCAGTACTTAAACTGGTCAGTACTTAAGCTGGTCTTCAAAGGATGGCACCTAAGTCTCTTTTAAAGGGACAATACTTAAGCTGCTCTTAAAGGGACAGTATATAGGTACTTTAAAACTTTGGCACCTAAGTCGCTCCTTAAGGGACTGTACCAAAGTTGCTCTGAAAGGGATTGTACCAAAGTTACTCATTGATGATCATCAGTGATGTCAACAATGAAATTGTCCATAAAGTTATTATTGTTGTCAATGATTGTCATCAGTGATGTAATTGATGTCATCGATGATGTCATCAGTGAGGTTAACGATTATGTATTCGGTGATGTCATCGATGATGTCATCAGTGATGTCATCGATTATGATGATGTCATCGATGATGTCATCAGTGATGTCATCGATGATGTCATCGATGATGTCATCAGTGATGTCATCGATGATGTCATCAGTGATGTCATCGATGATGTCATCAGTGATGTCATCGATGATGTCATCGTGATGTCATCGTTGATGTCATCGATGATGTCATCAGTGATGTCATCGATGATGTCATCGATGATGTCATCGATGATGTCATCGATGATGTCATCAGTGATGTCATCGATGATGTCATCGTGATGTCATCGATGATGTCATCGATGATGTCATCAGTGATGTCATCGATGATGTCATCGATGATGTCATCAGTGATGTCATCGATGATGTCATCAGTGATGTCATCGATGATGTCATCATGATGTCATCGATGATGTCATCATGATGTCATCGATGATGTCTCAGTGATGTCATCGATGATGTCATCAGTGATGTCATCGATGATGTCATCAGTGATGTCATCGTGATGTCATCGTGATGTCATCGATGATGTCATCAGTGATGTCATCGATGATGTCATCGTGATGTCATCGATGATGTCATCGTGATGTCATCGATGATGTCATCGATGATGTCATCGATGATGTCATCATGATGTCATCGATGATGTCATCAGTGATGTCATCGATGATGTCATCAGTGATGTCATCGATGATGTCATCGTGATGTCATCGATGATGTCATCAGTGATGTCATCGATGATGTCATCAGTGATGTCAACGGTGACGTTGTCGATAAAGTTATAATTGTTGTCAATTATTGTTATCAGTGATCTCGGAAATGATGTCAACCAATATACTATTAATGATGTCATAATAGTGCTTTTAAAAGCACTATATTGTAATCCGTCTTCTTCTTCTTCCATCCATTGTTATGCGATTAATACAGCCCGAACCGCTTTGCGCACAGACTCCGTCAGTACTTAAACTGGTCAGTACTTAAGCTGGTCTTCAAAGGATGGCACCTAAGTCTCTTTTAAAGGGACAATACTTAAGCTGCTCTTAAAGGGACAGTATATAGGTACTTTAAAACTTTGGCACCTAAGTCGCTCCTTAAGGGACTGTACCAAAGTTGCTCTGAAAGGGATTGTACCAAAGTTACTCATTGATGATCATCAGTGATGTCAACAATGAAATTGTCCATAAAGTTATTATTGTTGTCAATGATTGTCATCAGTGATGTAATTGATGTCATCGATGATGTCATCAGTGAGGTTAACGATTATGTAATCGGTGATGTCATCGATGATGTCATCAGTGATGTCATCGATGATGTCATCGATGATGTCATCAGTGATGTCATCAGTGATGTCATCGATGATGTCATCGTGATGTCATCGATGATGTCATCGGTGATGTCATCGATGATGTCATCGGTGATGTCATCGATGATGTCATCGTGATGTCATCGATGATGTCATCGATGATGTCATCAGTGATGTCATCGATGATGTCATCAGTGATGTCATCGATGATGTCATCAGTGATGTCATCGATGATGTCATCAGTGATGTCATCGATGATGTCATCAGTGATGTCATCGATGATGTCATCAGTGATGTCATCGATGATGTCATCAGTGATGTCATCGATGATGTCATCAGTGATGTCATCATGATGTCATCGATGATGTCATCAGTGATGTCATCGATGATGTCATCGATGATGTCATCAGTGATGTCATCGATGATGTCATCGATGATGTCATCAATGATGTCATCGGTGATGTCATCAGTGATGTCATCAATGATGTCATCGATGATGTCATCAGTGATGTCATCAATGATGTCATCGATGATGTCATCAGTGATGTCATCGATGATGTCATCGATGATGTCATCAGTGATGTCATCGATGATGTCATCAGTGATGTCATCGTGATGTCATCGATGATGTCATCGATGATGTCATCGATGATGTCATCAGTGATGTCATCGATGATGTCATCAGTGATGTCAACGGTGACGTTGTCGATAAAGTTATAATTGTTGTCAATTATTGTTATCAGTGATCTCGGAAATGATGTCAACCAATATACTATTAATGATGTCATAATAGTGCTTTTAAAAGCACTATATTGTAATCCGTCTTCTTCTTCTTCCATCCATTGTTATGCGATTAATACAGCCCGAACCGCTTTGCGCACAGACTCCGTCAGTACTTAAACTGGTCAGTACTTAAGCTGGTCTTCAAAGGATGGCACCTAAGTCTCTTTTAAAGGGACAATACTTAAGCTGCTCTTAAAGGGACAGTATATAGGTACTTTAAAACTTTGGCACCTAAGTCGCTCCTTAAGGGACTGTACCAAAGTTGCTCTGAAAGGGATTGTACCAAAGTTACTCATTGATGATCATCAGTGATGTCAACAATGAAATTGTCCATAAAGTTATTATTGTTGTCAATGATTGTCATCAGTGATGTAATTGATGTCATCGATGATGTCATCAGTGAGGTTAACGATTATGTAATCGGTGATGTCATCGATGATGTCATCAGTGATGTCATCGATGATGTCATCGATGATGTCATCAGTGATGTCATCAGTTATGTCATCGATGATGTCATCGGTGATGTCATCGATGATGTCATCGATGATGTCATCGTGATGTCATCGATGATGTCATCGATGATGTCATCAGTGATGTCATCGATGATGTCATCAGTGATGTCATCGATGATGTCATCAGTGATGTCATCGATGATGTCATCGATGATGATGATGTCATCGTGATGTCATCGATGATGTCATCGATGATGTCATCGATGATGTCATCAGTGATGTCATCGATGATGTCATCAGTGATGTCATCGATGATGTCATCAGTGATGTCATCGATGATGTCATCAGTGATGTCATCGTGATGTCATCAATGATGTCATCAGTGATGTCATCAATGATGTCATCGATGATGTCATCAGTGATGTCATCGATGATGTCATCGATGATGTCATCAATGATGTCATCGATGATGTCATCAGTGATGTCATCAATGATGTCATCGATGATGTCATCAGTGATGTCATCGATGATGTCATCAGTGATGTCATCGATGATGTCATCAGTGATGTCATCGATGATGTCATCAGTGATGTCAACGGTGACGTTGTCGATAAAGTTATAATTGTTGTCAATTATTGTTATCAGTGATCTCGGAAATGATGTCAACCAATATACTATTAATGATGTCATAATAGTGCTTTTAAAAGCACTATATTGTAATCCGTCTTCTTCTTCTTCCATCCATTGTTATGCGATTAATACAGCCCGAACCGCTTTGCGCACAGACTCCGTCAGTACTTAAACTGGTCAGTACTTAAGCTGGTCTTCAAAGGATGGCACCTAAGTCTCTTTTAAAGGGACAATACTTAAGCTGCTCTTAAAGGGACAGTATATAGGTACTTTAAAACTTTGGCACCTAAGTCGCTCCTTAAGGGACTGTACCAAAGTTGCTCTGAAAGGGATTGTACCAAAGTTACTCATTGATGATCATCAGTGATGTCAACAATGAAATTGTCCATAAAGTTATTATTGTTGTCAATGATTGTCATCAGTGATGTAATTGATGTCATCGATGATGTCATCAGTGAGGTTAACGATTATGTATTCGGTGATGTCATCGATGATGTCATCAGTGAGGTCATCGATTATGTAATCGGTGATGTCATCGATGATGTAATCAGTGATGTCATCGATGATGTCATCGATGATGTCATCAGTGATGTCATCGATGATGTCATCAGTGATGTCATCGATGATGTCATCAGTGATGTCATCGATGATGTCATCGATGATGTCATCGTTGATGTCATCGATGATGTCATCAGTGATGTCATCGGTGATGTCATCGATGATGTCATCGATGATGTCATCGATGATGTCATCAGTGATGTCATCGATGATGTCATCGATGATGTCATCGATGATGTCATCGATGATGTCATCAGTGATGTCATCGATGATGTCATCGATGATGTCATCAGTGATGTCATCGATGATGTCATCAGTGATGTCATCGATGATGTCATCAGTGATGTCATCGATGATGTCATCAGTGATGTCATCGATGATGTCATCAGTGATGTCATCGATGATGTCATCAGTGATGTCATCGATGATGTCATCAGTGATGTCATCGATGATGTCATCGTTGATGTCATCGATGATGTCATCAGTGATGTCATCGATGATGTCATCGTGATGTCATCGATGATGTCATCAGTGATGTCATCGATGATGTCATCGATGATGTCATCGATGATGTCATCGATGATGTCATCGATGATGTCATCAGTGATGTCATCGATGATGTCATCAGTGATGTCATCGATGATGTCATCAGTGATGTCATCGATGATGTCATCAGTGATGTCATCGATGATGTCATCAGTGATGTCAACGGTGACGTTGTCGATAAAGTTATAATTGTTGTCAATTATTGTTATCAGTGATCTCGGAAATGATGTCAACCAATATACTATTAATGATGTCATAATAGTGCTTTTAAAAGCACTATATTGTAATCCGTCTTCTTCTTCTTCCATCCATTGTTATGCGATTAATACAGCCCGAACCGCTTTGCGCACAGACTCCGTCAGTACTTAAACTGGTCAGTACTTAAGCTGGTCTTCAAAGGATGGCACCTAAGTCTCTTTTAAAGGGACAATACTTAAGCTGCTCTTAAAGGGACAGTATATAGGTACTTTAAAACTTTGGCACCTAAGTCGCTCCTTAAGGGACTGTACCAAAGTTGCTCTGAAAGGGATTGTACCAAAGTTACTCATTGATGATCATCAGTGATGTCAACAATGAAATTGTCCATAAAGTTATTATTGTTGTCAATGATTGTCATCAGTGATGTAATTGATGTCATCGATGATGTCATCAGTGAGGTTAACGATTATGTAATCGGTGATGTCATCGATGATGTCATCAGTGATGTCATCGATGATGTCATCGATGATGTCATCAGTGATGTCATCAGTTATGTCATCGATGATGTCATCGGTGATGTCATCGATGATGTCATCGGTGATGTCATCGATGATGTCATCGGTGATGTCATCGATGATGTCATCGTGATGTCATCGATGATGTCATCGATGATGTCATCAGTGATGTCATCGATGATGTCATCAGTGATGTCATCGATGATGTCATCAGTGATGTCATCGATGATGTCATCAGTGATGTCATCGATGATGTCATCAGTGATGTCATCGATGATGTCATCAGTGATGTCATCGATGATGTCATCAGTGATGTCATCGATGATGTCATCATGATGTCATCATGATGTCATCGATGATGTCATCAGTGATGTCATCGATGATGTCATCGATGATGTCATCAGTGATGTCATCGATGATGTCATCGATGATGTCATCAATGATGTCATCGTGATGTCATCAGTGATGTCATCAATGATGTCATCGATGATGTCATCAGTGATGTCATCAATGATGTCATCGATGATGTCATCAGTGATGTCATCGATGATGTCATCGATGATGTCATCAGTGATGTCATCGATGATGTCATCAGTGATGTCATCGTGATGTCATCGATGATGTCATCGATGATGTCATCGATGATGTCATCAGTGATGTCATCGATGATGTCATCAGTGATGTCAACGGTGACGTTGTCGATAAAGTTATAATTGTTGTCAATTATTGTTATCAGTGATCTCGGAAATGATGTCAACCAATATACTATTAATGATGTCATAATAGTGCTTTTAAAAGCACTATATTGTAATCCGTCTTCTTCTTCTTCCATCCATTGTTATGCGATTAATACAGCCCGAACCGCTTTGCGCACAGACTCCGTCAGTACTTAAACTGGTCAGTACTTAAGCTGGTCTTCAAAGGATGGCACCTAAGTCTCTTTTAAAGGGACAATACTTAAGCTGCTCTTAAAGGGACAGTATATAGGTACTTTAAAACTTTGGCACCTAAGTCGCTCCTTAAGGGACTGTACCAAAGTTGCTCTGAAAGGGATTGTACCAAAGTTACTCATTGATGATCATCAGTGATGTCAACAATGAAATTGTCCATAAAGTTATTATTGTTGTCAATGATTGTCATCAGTGATGTAATTGATGTCATCGATGATGTCATCAGTGAGGTTAACGATTATGTAATCGGTGATGTCATCGATGATGTCATCAGTGATGTCATCGATGATGTCATCGATGATGTCATCAGTGATGTCATCAGTTATGTCATCGATGATGTCATCGGTGATGTCATCGATGATGTCATCGATGATGTCATCGGTGATGTCATCGATGATGTCATCGATGATGTCATCAGTGATGTCATCGATGATGTCATCAGTGATGTCATCGATGATGTCATCAGTGATGTCATCGATGATGTCATCGATGATGTCATGGGTGATGTCATCAGTGATGTCATCGATGATGTCATCGATGATGTCATCGATGATGTCATCAGTGATGTCATCGATGATGTCATCAGTGATGTCATCGATGATGTCATCAGTGATGTCATCGATGATATCATCAGTGATGTCATCGTTGATGTCATCATGATGTCATCAGTGATGTCATCAATGATGTCATCGATGATGTCATCAGTGATGTCATCGATGATGTCATCGATGATGTCATCAATGATGTCATCGATGATGTCATCAGTGATGTCATCAATGATGTCATTGATGATGTCATCAGTGATGTCATCGATGATGTCATCAGTGATGTCATCGATGATGTCATCAGTGATGTCATCGATGATGTCATCAGTGATGTCAACGGTGACGTTGTCGATAAAGTTATAATTGTTGTCAATTATTGTTATCAGTGATCTCGGAAATGATGTCAACCAATATACTATTAATGATGTCATAATAGTGCTTTTAAAAGCACTATATTGTAATCCGTCTTCTTCTTCTTCCATCCATTGTTATGCGATTAATACAGCCCGAACCGCTTTGCGCACAGACTCCGTCAGTACTTAAACTGGTCAGTACTTAAGCTGGTCTTCAAAGGATGGCACCTAAGTCTCTTTTAAAGGGACAATACTTAAGCTGCTCTTAAAGGGACAGTATATAGGTACTTTAAAACTTTGGCACCTAAGTCGCTCCTTAAGGGACTGTACCAAAGTTGCTCTGAAAGGGATTGTACCAAAGTTACTCATTGATGATCATCAGTGATGTCAACAATGAAATTGTCCATAAAGTTATTATTGTTGTCAATGATTGTCATCAGTGATGTAATTGATGTCATCGATGATGTCATCAGTGAGGTTAACGATTATGTAATCGGTGATGTCATCGATGATGTCATCAGTGATGTCATCGATGATGTCATCGATGATGTCATCAGTGATGTCATCAGTTATGTCATCGATGATGTCATCGGTGATGTCATCGATGATGTCATCGTGATGTCATCGATGATGTCATCGTGATGTCATCGATGATGTCATCAGTGATGTCATCGATGATGTCATCAGTGATGTCATCGATGATGTCATCAGTGATGTCATCGATGATGTCATCGATGATGTCATCGATGATGTCATCAGTGATGTCATCGATGATGTCATCGATGATGTCATCGATGATGTCATCAGTGATGTCATCGATGATGTCATCAGTGATGTCATCGATGATGTCATCAGTGATGTCATCGATGATGTCATCAGTGATGTCATCGATGATGTCATCAATGATGTCATCATGATGTCATCGTGATGTCATCGATGATGTCATCAGTGATGTCATCGATGATGTCATCGATGATGTCATCAATGATGTCATCGATGATGTCATCAGTGATGTCATCGATGATGTCATCGATGATGTCATCAGTGATGTCATCGATGATGTCATCAGTGATGTCATCGGTGATGTCATCGATGATGTCATCAGTGATGTCATCGATGATGTCATCAGTGATGTCATCGATGATGTCATCAGTGATGTCAACGGTGACGTTGTCGATAAAGTTATAATTGTTGTCAATTATTGTTATCAGTGATCTCGGAAATGATGTCAACCAATATACTATTAATGATGTCATAATAGTGCTTTTAAAAGCACTATATTGTAATCCGTCTTCTTCTTCTTCCATCCATTGTTATGCGATTAATACAGCCCGAACCGCTTTGCGCACAGACTCCGTCAGTACTTAAACTGGTCAGTACTTAAGCTGGTCTTCAAAGGATGGCACCTAAGTCTCTTTTAAAGGGACAATACTTAAGCTGCTCTTAAAGGGACAGTATATAGGTACTTTAAAACTTTGGCACCTAAGTCGCTCCTTAAGGGACTGTACCAAAGTTGCTCTGAAAGGGATTGTACCAAAGTTACTCATTGATGATCATCAGTGATGTCAACAATGAAATTGTCCATAAAGTTATTATTGTTGTCAATGATTGTCATCAGTGATGTAATTGATGTCATCGATGATGTCATCAGTGATGTTAACGATTATGTATTCGGTGATGTCATCGATGATGTCATCAGTGATGTCATCGATGATGTCATCGGTGATGTCATCGGTGATGTCGTCAGTGATGTCATCGATGATGTCATCGATGATGTCATCAGTGATGTCATCGATGATGTCATCAGTGATGTCATCGATGATGTCATCAGTGATGTCATCGATGATGTCATCATGATGTCATCGATGATGTCATCAGTGATGTCATCGATGATGTCATCAGTGATGTCATCGATGATGTCATCAGTGATGTCATCGATGATGTCATCAGTGATGTCATCGATGATGTCATCAGTGATGTCAACGGTGACGTTGTCGATAAAGTTATAATTGTTGTCAATTATTGTTATCAGTGATCTCGGAAATGATGTCAACCAATATACTATTAATGATGTCATAATAGTGCTTTTAAAAGCACTATATTGTAATCCGTCTTCTTCTTCTTCCATCCATTGTTATGCGATTAATACAGCCCGAACCGCTTTGCGCACAGACTCCGTCAGTACTTAAACTGGTCAGTACTTAAGCTGGTCTTCAAAGGATGGCACCTAAGTCTCTTTTAAAGGGACAATACTTAAGCTGCTCTTAAAGGGACAGTATATAGGTACTTTAAAACTTTGGCACCTAAGTCGCTCCTTAAGGGACTGTACCAAAGTTGCTCTGAAAGGGATTGTACCAAAGTTACTCATTGATGATCATCAGTGATGTCAACAATGAAATTGTCCATAAAGTTATTATTGTTGTCAATGATTGTCATCAGTGATGTAATTGATGTCATCGATGATGTCATCAGTGAGGTTAACGATTATGTATCGGTGATGTCATCGATGATGTCATCAGTGATGTCATCGTCATCGTGATGTCATCGATGATGTCATCAGTGATGTCATCGTGATGTCATCGATGATGTCATCAGTGATGTCATCGATGATGTCATCAGTGATGTCATCGATGATGTCATCAGTGATGTCATCGTGATGTCATCGATGATGTCATCAGTGATGTCATCGATGATGTCATCAGTGATGTCATCGATGATGTCATCGATGATGTCATCGATGATGTCATCGATGATGTCATCAGTGATGTCATCGATGATGTCAGATGATGTCATCGTGATGTCATCGATGATGTCATCGATGATGTCATCGATGATGTCATCATGATGTCATCGATGATGTCATCGATGATGTCATCGATGATGTCATCGATGATGTCATCATGATGTCATCGATGATGTCATCGATGATGTCATCAGTGATGTCATCGATGATGTCATCAGTGATGTCATCGATGATGTCATCAGTGATGTCATCGATGATGTCATCAGTGATGTCATCGATGATGTCATCAGTGATGTCATCGATGATGTCATCAGTGATGTCATCGATGATGTCATCAGTGATGTCATCGATGATGTCATCAGTGATGTCATCGATGATGTCATCAGTGATGTCATCGATGATGTCATCGTGATGTCATCGATGATGTCATCAGTGATGTCATCGATGATGTCATCGATGATGTCATCGATGATGTCATCGATGATGTCATCAGTGATGTCATCGATGATGTCATCAGTGATGTCATCGATGATGTCATCAGTGATGTCATCGATGATGTCATCAGTGATGTCATCGATGATGTCATCAGTGATGTCAACGGTGACGTTGTCGATAAAGTTATAATTGTTGTCAATTATTGTTATCAGTGATCTCGGAAATGATGTCAACCAATATACTATTAATGATGTCATAATAGTGCTTTTAAAAGCACTATATTGTAATCCGTCTTCTTCTTCTTCCATCCATTGTTATGCGATTAATACAGCCCGAACCGCTTTGCGCACAGACTCCGTCAGTACTTAAACTGGTCAGTACTTAAGCTGGTCTTCAAAGGATGGCACCTAAGTCTCTTTTAAAGGGACAATACTTAAGCTGCTCTTAAAGGGACAGTATATAGGTACTTTAAAACTTTGGCACCTAAGTCGCTCCTTAAGGGACTGTACCAAAGTTGCTCTGAAAGGGATTGTACCAAAGTTACTCATTGATGATCATCAGTGATGTCAACAATGAAATTGTCCATAAAGTTATTATTGTTGTCAATGATTGTCATCAGTGATGTAATTGATGTCATCGATGATGTCATCAGTGAGGTTAACGATTATGTAATCGGTGATGTCATCGATGATGTCATCAGTGATGTCATCGATGATGTCATCGATGATGTCATCAGTGATGTCATCAGTTATGTCATCGATGATGTCATCGGTGATGTCATCGATGATGTCATCGTGATGTCATCGATGATGTCATCGTGATGTCATCGATGATGTCATCGATGATGTCATCAGTGATGTCATCGATGATGTCATCAGTGATGTCATCGATGATGTCATCAGTGATGTCATCGATGATGTCATCGATGATGTCATCGTGATGTCATCAGTGATGTCATCGATGATGTCATCGATGATGTCATCGATGATGTCATCAGTGATGTCATCGATGATGTCATCAGTGATGTCATCGATGATGTCATCAGTGATGTCATCGATGATATCATCAGTGATGTCATCGTTGATGTCATCGATGATGTCATCAGTGATGTCATCGATGATGTCATCGATGATGTCATCAGTGATGTCATCGATGATGTCATCGATGATGTCATCAATGATGTCATCGATGATGTCATCAGTGATGTCATCGATGATGTCATCGATGATGTCATCAGTGATGTCATCGATGATGTCATCAGTGATGTCATCGGTGATGTCATCGATGATGTCATCGATGATGTCATCAGTGATGTCATCGATGATGTCATCAGTGATGTCAACGGTGACGTTGTCGATAAAGTTATAATTGTTGTCAATTATTGTTATCAGTGATCTCGGAAATGATGTCAACCAATATACTATTAATGATGTCATAATAGTGCTTTTAAAAGCACTATATTGTAATCCGTCTTCTTCTTCTTCCATCCATTGTTATGCGATTAATACAGCCCGAACCGCTTTGCGCACAGACTCCGTCAGTACTTAAACTGGTCAGTACTTAAGCTGGTCTTCAAAGGATGGCACCTAAGTCTCTTTTAAAGGGACAATACTTAAGCTGCTCTTAAAGGGACAGTATATAGGTACTTTAAAACTTTGGCACCTAAGTCGCTCCTTAAGGGACTGTACCAAAGTTGCTCTGAAAGGGATTGTACCAAAGTTACTCATTGATGATCATCAGTGATGTCAACAATGAAATTGTCCATAAAGTTATTATTGTTGTCAATGATTGTCATCAGTGATGTAATTGATGTCATCGATGATGTCATCAGTGAGGTTAACGATTATGTAATCGGTGATGTCATCGATGATGTCATCAGTGATGTCATCGATGATGTCATCGGTGATGTCATCGATGATGTCATCAGTGATGTCATCGATGATGTCATCGATGATGTCATCAGTGATGTCATCGATGATGTCATCAGTGATGTCATCGATGATGTCATCAGTGATGTCATCGATGATGTCATCATGATGTCATCGATGATGTCATCAGTGATGTCATCGATGATGTCATCGATGATGTCATCGTTGATGTCATCGATGATGTCATCAGTGATGTCATCGATGATGTCATCGATGATGTCATCGATGATGTCATCGATGATGTCATCAGTGATGTCATCGATGATGTCATCGATGATGTCATCGATGATGTCATCGATGATGTCATCAGTGATGTCATCGATGATGTCATCAGTGATGTCATCGATGATGTCATCGATGATGTCATCGTTGATGTCATCGATGATGTCATCATGATGTCATCGATGATGTCATCGATGATGTCATCAGTGATGTCATCGATGATGTCATCGATGATGTCATCAGTGATGTCATCGATGATGTCATCAGTGATGTCATCGATGATGTCATCAGTGATGTCATCGATGATGTCATCAGTGATGTCATCGATGATGTCATCAGTGATGTCATCGATGATGTCATCAGTGATGTCATCGATGATGTCATCAGTGATGTCATCGATGATGTCATCGATGATGTCATCGTGATGTCATCGATGATGTCATCAGTGATGTCATCGTGATGTCATCGATGATGTCATCGATGATGTCATCGATGATGTCATCAGTGATGTCATCGATGATGTCATCGATGATGTCATCGATGATGTCATCGATGATGTCATCAGTGATGTCATCGATGATGTCATCGTGATGTCATCGATGATGTCATCGATGATGTCATCGTTGATGTCATCGATGATGTCATCAGTGATGTCATCGATGATGTCATCGATGATGTCATCGATGATGTCATCGATGATGTCATCATGATGTCATCGTGATGTCATCGTGATGTCATCAGTGATGTCATCGATGATGTCATCGTGATGTCATCGATGATGTCATCAGTGATGTCATCGATGATGTCATCAGTGATGTCATCGATGATGTCATCAGTGATGTCATCGATGATGTCATCAGTGATGTCATCGATGATGTCATCGATGATGTCATCGTTGATGTCATCGATGATGTCATCAGTGATGTCATCGTGATGTCATCGATGATGTCATCGATGATGTCATCGATGATGTCATCAGTGATGTCATCGATGATGTCATCGATGATGTCATCGATGATGTCATCGATGATGTCATCAGTGATGTCATCGGTGATGTCATCAGTGATGTCATCGATGATGTCATCGATGATGTCATCGATGATGTCATCGATGATGTCATCAGTGATGTCATCGGTGATGTCATCGATGATGTCATCAATGATGTCATCGATGATGTCATCAGTGATGTCATCAATGATGTCATCGATGATGTCATCGATGATGTCATCGATGATGTCATCAGTGATGTCATCGATGATGTCATCGATGATGTCATCAGTGATGTCATCGATGATGTCATCAGTGATGTCATCGATGATGTCATCAGTGATGTCATCGATGATGTCATCAGTGATGTCATCGATGATGTCATCAGTGATGTCATCGATGATGTCATCAGTGATGTCATCGATGATGTCATCAGTGATGTCATCGATGATGTCATCGTTGATGTCATCGATGATGTCATCAGTGATGTCATCGATGATGTCATCGTGATGTCATCGATGATGTCATCGATGATGTCATCAGTGATGTCATCGATGATGTCATCGATGATGTCATCGATGATGTCATCGATGTCATCATGATGTCATCGATGATGTCATCAGTGATGTCATCGATGATGTCATCAGTGATGTCATCGATGATGTCATCAGTGATGTCATCGTGATGTCATCGATGATGTCATCAGTGATGTCATCGATGATGTCATCAGTGATGTCAACGGTGACGTTGTCGATAAAGTTATAATTGTTGTCAATTATTGTTATCAGTGATCTCGGAAATGATGTCAACCAATATACTATTAATGATGTCATAATAGTGCTTTTAAAAGCACTATATTGTAATCCGTCTTCTTCTTCTTCCATCCATTGTTATGCGATTAATACAGCCCGAACCGCTTTGCGCACAGACTCCGTCAGTACTTAAACTGGTCAGTACTTAAGCTGGTCTTCAAAGGATGGCACCTAAGTCTCTTTTAAAGGGACAATACTTAAGCTGCTCTTAAAGGGACAGTATATAGGTACTTTAAAACTTTGGCACCTAAGTCGCTCCTTAAGGGACTGTACCAAAGTTGCTCTGAAAGGGATTGTACCAAAGTTACTCATTGATGATCATCAGTGATGTCAACAATGAAATTGTCCATAAAGTTATTATTGTTGTCAATGATTGTCATCAGTGATGTAATTGATGTCATCGATGATGTCATCAGTGAGGTTAACGATTATGTAATCGGTGATGTCATCGATGATGTCATCAGTGATGTCATCGATGATGTCATCGTGATGTCATCGATGATGTCATCAGTGATGTCATCGATGATGTCATCGATGATGTCATCAGTGATGTCATCGATGATGTCATCGTGATGTCATCAGTGATGTCATCGATGATGTCATCATGATGTCATCGATGATGTCATCAGTGATGTCATCGATGATGTCATCAGTGATGTCATCGATGATGTCATCGATGATGTCATCGTGATGTCATCGATGATGTCATCAGTGATGTCATCGTGATGTCATCGATGATGTCATCGATGATGTCATCGATGATGTCATCAGTGATGTCATCGATGATGTCATCGATGATGTCATCGATGATGTCATCGATGATGTCATCAGTGATGTCATCGATGATGTCATCGATGATGTCATCAGTGATGTCATCGATGATGTCATCATGATGTCATCGATGATGTCATCATGATGTCATCGATGATGTCATCAGTGATGTCATCGATGATGTCATCAGTGATGTCATCGATGATGTCATCAGTGATGTCATCGATGATGTCATCAGTGATGTCATCGATGATGTCATCGTGATGTCATCGATGATGTCATCAGTGATGTCATCGATGATGTCATCATGATGTCATCGATGATGTCATCAGTGATGTCATCAGTGATGTCATCGATGATGTCATCGATGATGTCATCTGATGTCATCAGTGATGTCATCGATGATGTCATCAGTGATGTCATCGATGATGTCATCAGTGATGTCATCGATGATGTCATCAGTGATGACATCGATGATGTCATCAGTGATGTCAACGGTGACGTTGTCGATAAAGTTATAATTGTTGTCAATTATTGTTATCAGTGATCTCGGAAATGATGTCAACCAATATACTATTAATGATGTCATAATAGTGCTTTTAAAAGCACTATATTGTAATCCGTCTTCTTCTTCTTCCATCCATTGTTATGCGATTAATACAGCCCGAACCGCTTTGCGCACAGACTCCGTCAGTACTTAAACTGGTCAGTACTTAAGCTGGTCTTCAAAGGATGGCACCTAAGTCTCTTTTAAAGGGACAATACTTAAGCTGCTCTTAAAGGGACAGTATATAGGTACTTTAAAACTTTGGCACCTAAGTCGCTCCTTAAGGGACTGTACCAAAGTTGCTCTGAAAGGGATTGTACCAAAGTTACTCATTGATGATCATCAGTGATGTCAACAATGAAATTGTCCATAAAGTTATTATTGTTGTCAATGATTGTCATCAGTGATGTAATTGATGTCATCGATGATGTCATCAGTGAGGTTAACGATTATGTAATCGGTGATGTCATCGATGATGTCATCAGTGATGTCATCGATGATGTCATCGATGATGTCATCAGTGATGTCATCAGTTATGTCATCGATGACATCACCGATGACATCATCGATGATGTCATCGGTGATGTCATCGATGATGTCATCGGTGATGTCATCGATGATGTCATCGATGATGTCATCAGTGATGTCATCGATGATGTCATCAGTGATGTCATCGATGATGTCATCAGTGATGTCATCGATGATGTCATCGATGATGTCATCGGTGATGTCATCAGTGATGTCATCGATGATGTCATCGATGATGTCATCGATGATGTCATCAGTGATGTCATCGATGATGTCATCAGTGATGTCATCGATGATGTCATCAGTGATGTCATCGATGATATCATCAGTGATGTCATCGTTGATGTCATCAATGGTGTCATCAGTGATGTCATCGATGATGTCATCGATGATGTCATCAGTGATGTCATCGATGATGTCATCGATGATGTCATCAGTGATGTCATCGATGATGTCATCAGTGATGTCATCGGTGATGTCATCGATGATGTCATCAGTGATGTCATCGATGATGTCATCAGTGATGTCATCGATGATGTCATCGATGATGTCATCGATGATGTCATCAGTGATGTCATCGATGATGTCATCAGTGATGTCAACGGTGACGTTGTCGATAAAGTTATAATTGTTGTCAATTATTGTTATCAGTGATCTCGGAAATGATGTCAACCAATATACTATTAATGATGTCATAATAGTGCTTTTAAAAGCACTATATTGTAATCCGTCTTCTTCTTCTTCCATCCATTGTTATGCGATTAATACAGCCCGAACCGCTTTGCGCACAGACTCCGTCAGTACTTAAACTGGTCAGTACTTAAGCTGGTCTTCAAAGGATGGCACCTAAGTCTCTTTTAAAGGGACAATACTTAAGCTGCTCTTAAAGGGACAGTATATAGGTACTTTAAAACTTTGGCACCTAAGTCGCTCCTTAAGGGACTGTACCAAAGTTGCTCTGAAAGGGATTGTACCAAAGTTACTCATTGATGATCATCAGTGATGTCAACAATGAAATTGTCCATAAAGTTATTATTGTTGTCAATGATTGTCATCAGTGATGTAATTGATGTCATCGATGATGTCATCAGTGAGGTTAACGATTATGTAATCGGTGATGTCATCGATGATGTCATCAGTGATGTCATCGATGATGTCATCGGTGATGTCATCGATGATGTCATCAGTGATGTCATCGATGATGTCATCGATGATGTCATCAGTGATGTCATCGATGATGTCATCAGTGATGTCATCGATGATGTCATCAGTGATGTCATCGATGATGTCATCAGTGATGTCATCGATGATGTCATCAGTGATGTCATCGATGATGTCATCGATGATGTCATCGATGATGTCATCGATGATGTCATCAGTGATGTCATCGTGATGTCATCGATGATGTCATCGATGATGTCATCGATGATGTCATCAGTGATGTCATCGATGATGTCATCGATGATGTCATCGTGATGTCATCGATGATGTCATCAGTGATGTCATCGATGATGTCATCAGTGATGTCATCGATGATGTCATCGATGATGTCATCGTGATGTCATCGATGATGTCATCAGTGATGTCATCGATGATGTCATCGATGATGTCATCGATGATGTCATCGATGATGTCATCAGTGATGTGATGTCATCGATGATGTCATCGATGATGTCATCGATGATGTCATCGATGATGTCATCATGATGTCATCGATGATGTCATCAGTGATGTCATCGATGATGTCATCAGTGATGTCATCGATGATGTCATCAGTGATGTCATCGATGATGTCATCAGTGATGTCATCGATGATGTCATCAGTGATGTCATCGATGATGTCATCAGTGATGTCATCGATGATGTCATCAGTGATGTCATCGATGATGTCATCGATGATGTCATCGTTGATGTCATCGATGATGTCATCAGTGATGTCATCGGTGATGTCATCGATGATGTCATCATGATGTCATCGATGATGTCATCAGTGATGTCATCGATGATGTCATCATGATGTCATCGATGATGTCATCGATGATGTCATCAGTGATGTCATCGATGATGTCATCAGTGATGTCATCGATGATGTCATCGATGATGTCATCGATGATGTCATCAGTGATGTCATCGATGATGTCATCGTGATGTCATCGATGATGTCATCAGTGATGTCATCGATGATGTCATCGATGATGTCATCGTGATGTCATCGATGATGTCATCGATGATGTCATCGATGATGTCATCGATGATGTCATCAGTGATGTCATCGATGATGTCATCGATGATGTCATCAGTGATGTCATCGATGATGTCATCAGTGATGTCATCGATGATGTCATCAGTGATGTCATCGATGATGTCATCAGTGATGTCATCGATGATGTCATCAGTGATGTCATCGATGATGTCATCAGTGATGTCATCGATGATGTCATCATGATGTCATCAGTGATGTCATCGATGATGTCATCGATGATGTCATCGATGATGTCATCAGTGATGTCATCGATGATGTCATCGATGATGTCATCGATGATGTCATCGATGATGTCATCGTGATGTCATCGATGATGTCATCGATGATGTCATCGATGATGTCATCGATGATGTCATCAGTGATGTCATCGATGATGTCATCAGTGATGTCATCGATGATGTCATCAGTGATGTCATCGATGATGTCATCAGTGATGTCATCGATGATGTCATCAGTGATGTCAACGGTGACGTTGTCGATAAAGTTATAATTGTTGTCAATTATTGTTATCAGTGATCTCGGAAATGATGTCAACCAATATACTATTAATGATGTCATAATAGTGCTTTTAAAAGCACTATATTGTAATCCGTCTTCTTCTTCTTCCATCCATTGTTATGCGATTAATACAGCCCGAACCGCTTTGCGCACAGACTCCGTCAGTACTTAAACTGGTCAGTACTTAAGCTGGTCTTCAAAGGATGGCACCTAAGTCTCTTTTAAAGGGACAATACTTAAGCTGCTCTTAAAGGGACAGTATATAGGTACTTTAAAACTTTGGCACCTAAGTCGCTCCTTAAGGGACTGTACCAAAGTTGCTCTGAAAGGGATTGTACCAAAGTTACTCATTGATGATCATCAGTGATGTCAACAATGAAATTGTCCATAAAGTTATTATTGTTGTCAATGATTGTCATCAGTGATGTAATTGATGTCATCGATGATGTCATCAGTGAGGTTAACGATTATGTAATCGGTGATGTCATCGATGATGTCATCAGTGATGTCATCGATGATGTCATCGATGATGTCATCAGTGATGTCATCAGTTATGTCATCGATGATGTCATCGGTGATGTCATCGATGATGTCATCGGTGATGTCATCGATGATGTCATCGGTGATGTCATCGATGATGTCATCGATGATGTCATCGATGATGTCATCGATGATGTCATCAGTGATGTCATCGATGATGTCATCAGTGATGTCATCGATGATGTCATCAGTGATGTCATCGATGATGTCATCAGTGATGTCATCGATGATGTCATCAGTGATGTCATCGATGATGTCATCAGTGATGTCATCGATGATGTCATCAGTGATGTCATCGATGATGTCATCAGTGATGTCATCGATGATGTCATCATGATGTCATCAGTGATGTCATCGATGATGTCATCGATGATGTCATCAGTGATGTCATCGATGATGTCATCGATGATGTCATCAATGATGTCATCGATGATGTCATCAGTGATGTCATCATGATGTCATCGATGATGTCATCAGTGATGTCATCGATGATGTCATCAGTGATGTCATCGATGATGTCATCAGTGATGTCATCGATGATGTCATCAGTGATGTCAACGGTGACGTTGTCGATAAAGTTATAATTGTTGTCAATTATTGTTATCAGTGATCTCGGAAATGATGTCAACCAATATACTATTAATGATGTCATAATAGTGCTTTTAAAAGCACTATATTGTAATCCGTCTTCTTCTTCTTCCATCCATTGTTATGCGATTAATACAGCCCGAACCGCTTTGCGCACAGACTCCGTCAGTACTTAAACTGGTCAGTACTTAAGCTGGTCTTCAAAGGATGGCACCTAAGTCTCTTTTAAAGGGACAATACTTAAGCTGCTCTTAAAGGGACAGTATATAGGTACTTTAAAACTTTGGCACCTAAGTCGCTCCTTAAGGGACTGTACCAAAGTTGCTCTGAAAGGGATTGTACCAAAGTTACTCATTGATGATCATCAGTGATGTCAACAATGAAATTGTCCATAAAGTTATTATTGTTGTCAATGATTGTCATCAGTGATGTAATTGATGTCATCGATGATGTCATCAGTGAGGTTAACGATTATGTATTCGGTGATGTCATCGATGATGTCATCAGTGATGTCAACGATGATGTCATCGGTGATGTCATCGATGATGTCATCAGTGATGTCATCGATGATGTCATCGATGATGTCATCAGTGATGTCATCGATGATGTCATCAGTGATGTCATCGATGATGTCATCAGTGATGTCATCGATGATGTCATCGTGATGTCATCGATGATGTCATCGTGATGTCATCGATGATGTCATCGTGATGTCATCGTGATGTCATCGATGATGTCATCAGTGATGTCATCGATGATGTCATCAGTGATGTCATCGATGATGTCATCAGTGATGTCATCGATGATGTCATCGATGATGTCATCGATGATGTCATCGATGATGTCATCAGTGATGTCATCGATGATGTCATCGATGATGTCATCAGTGATGTCATCGATGATGTCATCAGTGATGTCATCGATGATGTCATCAGTGATGTCATCGATGATGTCATCAGTGATGTCATCGATGATGTCATCAGTGATGTCATCGATGATGTCATCAGTGATGTCATCGATGATGTCATCAGTGATGTCATCGATGATGTCATCGTGATGTCATCGATGATGTCATCAGTGATGTCATCGATGATGTCATCGTGATGTCATCGATGATGTCATCAGTGATGTCATCGATGATGTCATCGATGATGTCATCGATGATGTCATCGATGATGTCATCGATGATGTCATCAGTGATGTCATCGATGATGTCATCAGTGATGTCATCGATGATGTCATCAGTGATGTCATCGATGATGTCATCAGTGATGTCATCGATGATGTCATCAGTGATGTCAACGGTGACGTTGTCGATAAAGTTATAATTGTTGTCAATTATTGTTATCAGTGATCTCGGAAATGATGTCAACCAATATACTATTAATGATGTCATAATAGTGCTTTTAAAAGCACTATATTGTAATCCGTCTTCTTCTTCTTCCATCCATTGTTATGCGATTAATACAGCCCGAACCGCTTTGCGCACAGACTCCGTCAGTACTTAAACTGGTCAGTACTTAAGCTGGTCTTCAAAGGATGGCACCTAAGTCTCTTTTAAAGGGACAATACTTAAGCTGCTCTTAAAGGGACAGTATATAGGTACTTTAAAACTTTGGCACCTAAGTCGCTCCTTAAGGGACTGTACCAAAGTTGCTCTGAAAGGGATTGTACCAAAGTTACTCATTGATGATCATCAGTGATGTCAACAATGAAATTGTCCATAAAGTTATTATTGTTGTCAATGATTGTCATCAGTGATGTAATTGATGTCATCGATGATGTCATCAGTGAGGTTAACGATTATGTAATCGGTGATGTCATCGATGATGTCATCAGTGATGTCATCGATGATGTCATCGATGATGTCATCAGTGATGTCATCAGTTATGTCATCGATGATGTCATCGTGATGTCATCGATGATGTCATCGGTGATGTCATCGATGATGTCATCGGTGATGTCATCGATGATGTCATCGTGATGTCATCGATGATGTCATCGATGATGTCATCAGTGATGTCATCGATGATGTCATCAGTGATGTCATCGATGATGTCATCAGTGATGTCATCGATGATGTCATCAGTGATGTCATCGATGATGTCATCAGTGATGTCATCGATGATGTCATCAGTGATGTCATCGATGATGTCATCAGTGATGTCATCGATGATGTCATCAGTGATGTCATCATGATGTCATCGATGATGTCATCAGTGATGTCATCGATGATGTCATCGATGATGTCATCAGTGATGTCATCGATGATGTCATCGATGATGTCATCAATGATGTCATCGGTGATGTCATCAGTGATGTCATCAATGATGTCATCGATGATGTCATCAGTGATGTCATCAATGATGTCATCGATGATGTCATCAGTGATGTCATCGATGATGTCATCGATGATGTCATCAGTGATGTCATCGATGATGTCATCAGTGATGTCATCGGTGATGTCATCGATGATGTCATCGATGATGTCATCGATGATGTCATCAGTGATGTCATCGATGATGTCATCAGTGATGTCAACGGTGACGTTGTCGATAAAGTTATAATTGTTGTCAATTATTGTTATCAGTGATCTCGGAAATGATGTCAACCAATATACTATTAATGATGTCATAATAGTGCTTTTAAAAGCACTATATTGTAATCCGTCTTCTTCTTCTTCCATCCATTGTTATGCGATTAATACAGCCCGAACCGCTTTGCGCACAGACTCCGTCAGTACTTAAACTGGTCAGTACTTAAGCTGGTCTTCAAAGGATGGCACCTAAGTCTCTTTTAAAGGGACAATACTTAAGCTGCTCTTAAAGGGACAGTATATAGGTACTTTAAAACTTTGGCACCTAAGTCGCTCCTTAAGGGACTGTACCAAAGTTGCTCTGAAAGGGATTGTACCAAAGTTACTCATTGATGATCATCAGTGATGTCAACAATGAAATTGTCCATAAAGTTATTATTGTTGTCAATGATTGTCATCAGTGATGTAATTGATGTCATCGATGATGTCATCGGTGAGGTTAACGATTATGTAATCGGTGATGTCATCGATGATGTCATCAGTGATGTCATCGATGATGTCATCGATGATGTCATCAGTGATGTCATCAGTTATGTCATCGATGATGTCATCGGTGATGTCATCGATGATGTCATCGATGATGTCATCGGTGATGTCATCGATGATGTCATCGATGATGTCATCAGTGATGTCATCGATGATGTCATCAGTGATGTCATCGATGATGTCATCAGTGATGTCATCGATGATGTCATCGATGATGTCATGGGTGATGTCATCAGTGATGTCATCGATGATGTCATCGATGATGTCATCAGTGATGTCATCGATGATGTCATCAGTGATGTCATCGATGATGTCATCAGTGATGTCATCGATGATATCATCAGTGATGTCATCGTTGATGTCATCAATGATGTCATCAGTGATGTCATCAATGATGTCATCGATGATGTCATCAGTGATGTCATCGATGATGTCATCGATGATGTCATCAATGATGTCATCGATGATGTCATCAGTGATGTCATCAATGATGTCATGATGATGTCATCAGTGATGTCATCGATGATGTCATCAGTGATGTCATCGATGATGTCATCAGTGATGTCATCGATGATGTCATCAGTGATGTCAACGGTGACGTTGTCGATAAAGTTATAATTGTTGTCAATTATTGTTATCAGTGATCTCGGAAATGATGTCAACCAATATACTATTAATGATGTCATAATAGTGCTTTTAAAAGCACTATATTGTAATCCGTCTTCTTCTTCTTCCATCCATTGTTATGCGATTAATACAGCCCGAACCGCTTTGCGCACAGACTCCGTCAGTACTTAAACTGGTCAGTACTTAAGCTGGTCTTCAAAGGATGGCACCTAAGTCTCTTTTAAAGGGACAATACTTAAGCTGCTCTTAAAGGGACAGTATATAGGTACTTTAAAACTTTGGCACCTAAGTCGCTCCTTAAGGGACTGTACCAAAGTTGCTCTGAAAGGGATTGTACCAAAGTTACTCATTGATGATCATCAGTGATGTCAACAATGAAATTGTCCATAAAGTTATTATTGTTGTCAATGATTGTCATCAGTGATGTAATTGATGTCATCGATGATGTCATCAGTGAGGTTAACGATTATGTAATCGGTGATGTCATCGATGATGTCATCAGTGATGTCATCGATGATGTCATCGATGATGTCATCAGTGATGTCATCAGTTATGTCATCGATGATGTCATCGGTGATGTCATCGATGATGTCATCGGTGATGTCATCGATGATGTCATCGGTGATGTCATCGATGATGTCATCGATGATGTCATCGTGATGTCATCAGTGATGTCATCGATGATGTCATCATGATGTCATCGATGATGTCATCGTGATGTCATCGATGATGTCATGATGATGTCATCAGTGATGTCATCGATGATGTCATCGATGATGTCATCGATGATGTCATCAGTGATGTCATCGATGATGTCATCAGTGATGTCATCGATGATGTCATCAGTGATGTCATCGATGATGTCATCAGTGATGTCATCGATGATGTCATCAATGATGTCATCAGTGATGTCATCGATGATGTCATCGATGATGTCATCAGTGATGTCATCGATGATGTCATCGATGATGTCATCAATGATGTCATCGATGATGTCATCAGTGATGTCATCGGTGATGTCATCGATGATGTCATCAATGATGTCATCGATGATGTCATCAGTGATGTCATCGATGATGTCATCGATGATGTCATCGATGATGTCATCAGTAATGTCATCGATGATGTCATCAGTGATGTCAACGGTGACGTTGTCGATAAAGTTATAATTGTTGTCAATTATTGTTATCAGTGATCTCGGAAATGATGTCAACCAATATACTATTAATGATGTCATAATAGTGCTTTTAAAAGCACTATATTGTAATCCGTCTTCTTCTTCTTCCATCCATTGTTATGCGATTAATACAGCCCGAACCGCTTTGCGCACAGACTCCGTCAGTACTTAAACTGGTCAGTACTTAAGCTGGTCTTCAAAGGATGGCACCTAAGTCTCTTTTAAAGGGACAATACTTAAGCTGCTCTTAAAGGGACAGTATATAGGTATTTTAAAACTTTGGCACCTAAGTCGCTCCTTAAGGGACTGTACCAAAGTTGCTCTGAAAGGGATTGTACCAAAGTTACTCATTGATGATCATCAGTGATGTCAACAATGAAATTGTCCATAAAGTTATTATTGTTGTCAATGATTGTCATCAGTGATGTAATTGATGTCATCGATGATGTCATCAGTGAGGTTAACGATTATGTAATCGGTGATGTCATCGATGATGTCATCAGTGATGTCATCGATGATGTCATCGGTGATGTCATCGATGATGTCATCAGTGATGTCATCGATGATGTCATCGATGATGTCATCAGTGATGTCATCGATGATGTCATCAGTGATGTCATCGATGATGTCATCAGTGATGTCATCGATGATGTCATCATGATGTCATCGATGATGTCATCAGTGATGTCATCGATGATGTCATCGTGATGTCATCGATGATGTCATCGATGATGTCATCAGTGATGTCATCGGTGATGTCATCGATGATGTCATCGATGATGTCATCGATGATGTCATCAGTGATGTCATCGATGATGTCATCGATGATGTCATCGATGATGTCATCGATGATGTCATCAGTGATGTCATCGATGATGTCATCAGTGATGTCATCGATGATGTCATCGATGATGTCATCGTTGATGTCATCGATGATGTCATCAGTGATGTCATCGTGATGTCATCGATGATGTCATCGATGATGTCATCGATGATGTCATCAGTGATGTCATCGATGATGTCATCGATGATGTCATCGATGATGTCATCGATGATGTCATCAGTGATGTCATCGATGATGTCATCAGTGATGTCATCGATGATGTCATCAGTGATGTCATCGATGATGTCATCAGTGATGTCATCGATGATGTCATCAGTGATGTCATCGATGATGTCATCAGTGATGTCATCGATGATGTCATCAGTGATGTCATCGATGATGTCATCAGTGATGTCATCGATGATGTCATCGATGATGTCATCGTGATGTCATCGATGATGTCATCAGTGATGTCATCGGTGATGTCATCGATGATGTCATCGATGATGTCATCGATGATGTCATCAGTGATGTCATCGATGAGTCATCGATGATATCATCGATGATGTCATCGATGATGTCATCAGTGATGTCATCGATGATGTCATCAGTGATGTCATCGATGATGTCATCGATTGATGTCATCGATGATGTCATCGATGATGTCATCGGTGATGTCATCGATGATGTCATCGATGATGTCATCGATGATGTCATCATGATGTCATCGATGATGTCATCGATGATGTCATCGATGATGTCATCGATGATGTCATCAGTGATGTCATCGATGATGTCATCGATGATGTCATCAGTGATGTCATCGATGATGTCATCAGTGATGTCATCGATGATGTCATCAGTGATGTCATCGATGATGTCATCAGTGATGTCATCGATGATGTCATCAGTGATGTCATCGATGATGTCATCAGTGATGTCATCGATGATGTCATCAGTGATGTCATCGATGATGTCATCGATGATGTCATCGATGATGTCATCAGTGATGTCATCGATGATGTCATCGATGATGTCATCGATGATGTCATCGATGATGTCATCGTGATGTCATCGATGATGTCATCGATGATGTCATCGATGATGTCATCGATGATGTCATCAGTGATGTCATCGATGATGTCATCAGTGATGTCATCGATGATGTCATCAGTGATGTCATCGATGATGTCATCAGTGATGTCATCGATGATGTCATCAGTGATGTCAACGGTGACGTTGTCGATAAAGTTATAATTGTTGTCAATTATTGTTATCAGTGATCTCGGAAATGATGTCAACCAATATACTATTAATGATGTCATAATAGTGCTTTTAAAAGCACTATATTGTAATCCGTCTTCTTCTTCTTCCATCCATTGTTATGCGATTAATACAGCCCGAACCGCTTTGCGCACAGACTCCGTCAGTACTTAAACTGGTCAGTACTTAAGCTGGTCTTCAAAGGATGGCACCTAAGTCTCTTTTAAAGGGACAATACTTAAGCTGCTCTTAAAGGGACAGTATATAGGTACTTTAAAACTTTGGCACCTAAGTCGCTCCTTAAGGGACTGTACCAAAGTTGCTCTGAAAGGGATTGTACCAAAGTTACTCATTGATGATCATCAGTGATGTCAACAATGAAATTGTCCATAAAGTTATTATTGTTGTCAATGATTGTCATCAGTGATGTAATTGATGTCATCGATGATGTCATCAGTGAGGTTAACGATTATGTAATCGGTGATGTCATCGATGATGTCATCAGTGATGTCATCGATGATGTCATCGATGATGTCATCAGTGATGTCATCAGTTATGTCATCGATGATGTCATCGGTGATGTCATCGATGATGTCATCGGTGATGTCATCGATGATGTCATCGGTGATGTCATCGATGATGTCATCGTGATGTCATCGATGATGTCATCGATGATGTCATCAGTGATGTCATCGATGATGTCATCAGTGATGTCATCGATGATGTCATCAGTGATGTCATCGATGATGTCATCAGTGATGTCATCGATGATGTCATCAGTGATGTCATCGATGATGTCATCAGTGATGTCATCGATGATGTCATCAGTGATGTCATCGATGATGTCATCAGTGATGTCATCAATGATGTCATCGATGATGTCATCAGTGATGTCATCGATGATGTCATCGGTGATGTCATCAGTGATGTCATCGATGATGTCATCGATGATGTCATCAATGATGTCATCGATGATGTCATCAGTGATGTCATCAATGATGTCATTGATGATGTCATCAGTGATGTCATCGATGATGTCATCAGTGATGTCATCGATGATGTCATCAGTGATGTCATCGATGATGTCATCAGTGATGTCAACGGTGACGTTGTCGATAAAGTTATAATTGTTGTCAATTATTGTTATCAGTGATCTCGGAAATGATGTCAACCAATATACTATTAATGATGTCATAATAGTGCTTTTAAAAGCACTATATTGTAATCCGTCTTCTTCTTCTTCCATCCATTGTTATGCGATTAATACAGCCCGAACCGCTTTGCGCACAGACTCCGTCAGTACTTAAACTGGTCAGTACTTAAGCTGGTCTTCAAAGGATGGCACCTAAGTCTCTTTTAAAGGGACAATACTTAAGCTGCTCTTAAAGGGACAGTATATAGGTACTTTAAAACTTTGGCACCTAAGTCGCTCCTTAAGGGACTGTACCAAAGTTGCTCTGAAAGGGATTGTACCAAAGTTACTCATTGATGATCATCAGTGATGTCAACAATGAAATTGTCCATAAAGTTATTATTGTTGTCAATGATTGTCATCAGTGATGTAATTGATGTCATCGATGATGTCATCAGTGAGGTTAACGATTATGTAATCGGTGATGTCATCGATGATGTCATCAGTGATGTCATCGATGATCATCGGTGATGTCATCGATGATGATCAGTGATGTCATCGATGATGTCATCGTGATGTCATCAGTGATGTCATCGATGATGTCATCAGTGATGTCATCGATGATGTCATCAGTGATGTCATCGATGATGTCATCAGTGATGTCATCGATGATGTCATCAGTGATGTCATCGATGATGTCATCGATGATGTCATCGTGATGTCATCGATGATGTCATCAGTGATGTCATCGATGATGTCATCGATGATGTCATCGATGATGCCATCAGTGATGTCATCGATGATGTCATCAGTGATGTCATCGATGATGTCATCGATGATGTCATCAATGATGTCATCGATGATGTCATCGATGATGTCATCAGTGATGTCATCGATGATGTCATCAGTGATGTCATCGATGATGTCATCAGTGATGTCATCGATGATGTCATCAGTGATGTCATCGATGATGTCATCAGTGATGTCATCGATGATGTCATCAGTGATGTCATCGATGATGTCATCAGTGATGTCATCGATGATGTCATCGTTGATGTCATCGATGATGTCATCAGTGATGTCATCGATGATGTCATCGTGATGTCATCTGATGTCATCAATCGATGATGTCATCGATGATGTCATCGATGATGTCATCGATGATGTCATCGATGATGTCATCAGTGATGTCATCGATGATGTCATCAGTGATGTCATCGATGATGTCATCAGTGATGTCATCGATGATGTCATCAGTGATGTCATCGATGATGTCATCAGTGATGTCAACGGTGACGTTGTCGATAAAGTTATAATTGTTGTCAATTATTGTTATCAGTGATCTCGGAAATGATGTCAACCAATATACTATTAATGATGTCATAATAGTGCTTTTAAAAGCACTATATTGTAATCCGTCTTCTTCTTCTTCCATCCATTGTTATGCGATTAATACAGCCCGAACCGCTTTGCGCACAGACTCCGTCAGTACTTAAACTGGTCAGTACTTAAGCTGGTCTTCAAAGGATGGCACCTAAGTCTCTTTTAAAGGGACAATACTTAAGCTGCTCTTAAAGGGACAGTATATAGGTACTTTAAAACTTTGGCACCTAAGTCGCTCCTTAGGGACTGTACCAAAGTTGCTCTGAAAGGGATTGTACCAAAGTTACTCATTGATGATCATCAGTGATGTCAACAATGAAATTGTCCATAAAGTTATTATTGTTGTCAATGATTGTCATCAGTGATGTAATTGATGTCATCGATGATGTCATCAGTGAGGTTAACGATTATGTAATCGGTGATGTCATCGATGATGTCATCAGTGATGTCATCGATGATGTCATCGATGATGTCATCAGTGATGTCATCAGTGATGTCATCGATGATGTCATCGGTGATGTCATCGATGATGTCATCGGTGATGTCATCGATGATGTCATCGGTGATGTCATCGATGATGTCATCGTGATGTCATCGATGATGTCATCGATGATGTCATCAGTGATGTCATCGATGATGTCATCAGTGATGTCATCGATGATGTCATCAGTGATGTCATCGATGATGTCATCAGTGATGTCATCGATGATGTCATCAGTGATGTCATCGATGATGTCATCAGTGATGTCATCGATGATGTCATCAGTGATGTCATCGATGATGTCATCAGTGATGTCATCAATGATGTCATCGATGATGTCATCAGTGATGTCATCGATGATGTCATCGATGATGTCATCAGTGATGTCATCGATGATGTCATCGATGATGTCATCAATGATGTCATCGGTGATGTCATCAGTGATGTCATCAATGATGTCATCGATGATGTCATCAGTGATGTCATCAATGATGTCATCGATGATGTCATCAGTGATGTCATCGATGATGTCATCGATGATGTCATCAGTGATGTCATCGATGATGTCATCAGTGATGTCATCGGTGATGTCATCGATGATGTCATCGATGATGTCATCGATGATGTCATCAGTGATGTCATCGATGATGTCATCAGTGATGTCAACGGTGACGTTGTCGATAAAGTTATAATTGTTGTCAATTATTGTTATCAGTGATCTCGGAAATGATGTCAACCAATATACTATTAATGATGTCATAATAGTGCTTTTAAAAGCACTATATTGTAATCCGTCTTCTTCTTCTTCCATCCATTGTTATGCGATTAATACAGCCCGAACCGCTTTGCGCACAGACTCCGTCAGTACTTAAACTGGTCAGTACTTAAGCTGGTCTTCAAAGGATGGCACCTAAGTCTCTTTTAAAGGGACAATACTTAAGCTGCTCTTAAAGGGACAGTATATAGGTACTTTAAAACTTTGGCACCTAAGTCGCTCCTTAAGGGACTGTACCAAAGTTGCTCTGAAAGGGATTGTACCAAAGTTACTCATTGATGATCATCAGTGATGTCAACAATGAAATTGTCCATAAAGTTATTATTGTTGTCAATGATTGTCATCAGTGATGTAATTGATGTCATCGATGATGTCATCAGTGAGGTTAACGATTATGTAATCGGTGATGTCATCGATGATGTCATCAGTGATGTCATCGATGATGTCATCGATGATGTCATCAGTGATGTCATCAGTTATGTCATCGATGATGTCATCGTGATGTCATCGATGATGTCATCGATGATGTCATCGTGATGTCATCGATGATGTCATCGATGATGTCATCAGTGATGTCATCGATGATGTCATCAGTGATGTCATCGATGATGTCATCAGTGATGTCATCGATGATGTCATCGATGATGTCATCGGTGATGTCATCAGTGATGTCATCGATGATGTCATCGATGATGTCATCAGTGATGTCATCGATGATGTCATCAGTGATGTCATCGATGATGTCATCAGTGATGTCATCGATGATGTCATCAGTGATGTCATCGTTGATGTCATCAATGATGTCATCAGTGATGTCATCAATGATGTCATCGATGATGTCATCAGTGATGTCATCGATGATGTCATCGATGATGTCATCAATGATGTCATCGATGATGTCATCAGTGATGTCATCAATGATGTCATTGATGATGTCATCAGTGATGTCATCGATGATGTCATCAGTGATGTCATCGATGATGTCATCAGTGATGTCATCGATGATGTCATCAGTGATGTCAACGGTGACGTTGTCGATAAAGTTATAATTGTTGTCAATTATTGTTATCAGTGATCTCGGAAATGATGTCAACCAATATACTATTAATGATGTCATAATAGTGCTTTTAAAAGCACTATATTGTAATCCGTCTTCTTCTTCTTCCATCCATTGTTATGCGATTAATACAGCCCGAACCGCTTTGCGCACAGACTCCGTCAGTACTTAAACTGGTCAGTACTTAAGCTGGTCTTCAAAGGATGGCACCTAAGTCTCTTTTAAAGGGACAATACTTAAGCTGCTCTTAAAGGGACAGTATATAGGTACTTTAAAACTTTGGCACCTAAGTCGCTCCTTAAGGGACTGTACCAAAGTTGCTCTGAAAGGGATTGTACCAAAGTTACTCATTGATGATCATCAGTGATGTCAACAATGAAATTGTCCATAAAGTTATTATTGTTGTCAATGATTGTCATCAGTGATGTAATTGATGTCATCGATGATGTCATCAGTGAGGTTAACGATTATGTAATCGGTGATGTCATCGATGATGTCATCAGTGATGTCATCGATGATGTCATCGATGATGTCATCAGTGATGTCATCAGTTATGTCATCGATGATGTCATCGGTGATGTCATCGATGATGTCATCGGTGATGTCATCGATGATGTCATCGGTGATGTCATCGATGATGTCATCGATGATGTCATCGATGATGTCATCAGTGATGTCATCGATGATGTCATCAGTGATGTCATCGATGATGTCATCGATGATGTCATCGGATGATGTCATCAGTGATGTCATCGATGATGTCATCGATGATGTCATCGATGATGTCATCAGTGATGTCATCGATGATGTCATCAGTGATGTCATCGATGATGTCATCAGTGATGTCATCGATGATATCATCAGTGATGTCATCGTTGATGTCATCAATGATGTCATCGGTGATGTCATCAATGATGTCATCGATGATGTCATCAGTGATGTCATCGATGATGTCATCGATGATGTCATCAATGATGTCATCGATGATGTCATCAGTGATGTCATCAATGATGTCATCGATGATGTCATCAGTGATGTCATCAATGATGTCATCGATGATGTCATCAGTGATGTCATCGATGATGTCATCAGTGATGTCATCGATGATGTCATCAGTGATGTCAACGGTGACGTTGTCGATAAAGTTATAATTGTTGTCAATTATTGTTATCAGTGATCTCGGAAATGATGTCAACCAATATACTATTAATGATGTCATAATAGTGCTTTTAAAAGCACTATATTGTAATCCGTCTTCTTCTTCTTCCATCCATTGTTATGCGATTAATACAGCCCGAACCGCTTTGCGCACAGACTCCGTCAGTACTTAAACTGGTCAGTACTTAAGCTGGTCTTCAAAGGATGGCACCTAAGTCTCTTTTAAAGGGACAATACTTAAGCTGCTCTTAAGGGACAGTATATAGGTACTTTAAAACTTTGGCACCTAAGTCGCTCCTTAAGGGACTGTACCAAAGTTGCTCTGAAAGGGATTGTACCAAAGTTACTCATTGATGATCATCAGTGATGTCAACAATGAAATTGTCCATAAAGTTATTATTGTTGTCAATGATTGTCATCAGTGATGTAATTGATGTCATCGATGATGTCATCAGTGAGGTTAACGATTATGTAATCGGTGATGTCATCGATGATGTCATCAGTGATGTCATCGATGATGTCATCGATGATGTCATCAGTGATGTCATCAGTTATGTCGATCGATGATGTCATCGGTGATGTCATCGATGATGTCATCGGTGATGTCATCGATGATGTCATCGTGATGTCATCGATGATGTCATCTGTGATGTCATCGATGATGTCATCGTGATGTCATCAGTGATGTCATCGATGATGTCATCGTGATGTCATCGATGATGTCATCGGTGATGTCATCGATGATGTCATCGGTGATGTCATCGATGATGTCATCAGTGATGTCATCGATGATGTCATCGTGATGTCATCAGTGATGTCATCAGTGATGTCATCAGTGATGTCATCGATGATGTCATCAGTGATGTCAACGGTGACGTTGTCGATAAAGTTATAATTGTTGTCAATTATTGTTATCAGTGATCTCGGAAATGATGTCAACCAATATACTATTAATGATGTCATAATAGTGCTTTTAAAAGCACTATATTGTAATCCGTCTTCTTCTTCTTCCATCCATTGTTATGCGATTAATACAGCCCGAACCGCTTTGCGCACAGACTCCGTCAGTACTTAAACTGGTCAGTACTTAAGCTGGTCTTCAAAGGATGGCACCTAAGTCTCTTTTAAAGGGACAATACTTAAGCTGCTCTTAAAGGGACAGTATATAGGTACTTTAAAACTTTGGCACCTAAGTCGCTCCTTAAGGGACTGTACCAAAGTTGCTCTGAAAGGGATTGTACCAAAGTTACTCATTGATGATCATCAGTGATGTCAACAATGAAATTGTCCATAAAGTTATTATTGTTGTCAATGATTGTCATCAGTGATGTAATTGATGTCATCGATGATGTCATCAGTGAGGTTAACGATTATGTAATCGGTGATGTCATCGATGATGTCATCAGTGATGTCATCGATGATGTCATCGATGATGTCATCAGTGATGTCATCAGTTATGTCATCGATGATGTCATCGGTGATGTCATCGATGATGTCATCGGTGATGTCATCGATGATGTCATCGGTGATGTCATCGATGATGTCATCGTGATGTCATCGATGATGTCATCGATGATGTCATCAGTGATGTCATCGATGATGTCATCAGTGATGTCATCGATGATGTCATCAGTGATGTCATCGATGATGTCATCAGTGATGTCATCGATGATGTCATCAGTGATGTCATCGATGATGTCATCAGTGATGTCATCGATGATGTCATCAGTGATGTCATCGATGATGTCATCAGTGATGTCATCGATGATGTCATCGATGATGTCATCAGTGATGTCATCGATGATGTCATCGATGATGTCATCAGTGATGTCATCGATGATGTCATCGATGATGTCATCAATGATGTCATCGATGATGTCATCAGTGATGTCATCATGATGTCATCGATGATGTCATCAGTGATGTCATCGATGATGTCATCAGTGATGTCATCGATGATGTCATCAGTGATGTCATCGATGATGTCATCAGTGATGTCAACGGTGACGTTGTCGATAAAGTTATAATTGTTGTCAATTATTGTTATCAGTGATCTCGGAAATGATGTCAACCAATATACTATTAATGATGTCATAATAGTGCTTTTAAAAGCACTATATTGTAATCCGTCTTCTTCTTCTTCCATCCATTGTTATGCGATTAATACAGCCCGAACCGCTTTGCGCACAGACTCCGTCAGTACTTAAACTGGTCAGTACTTAAGCTGGTCTTCAAAGGATGGCACCTAAGTCTCTTTTAAAGGGACAATACTTAAGCTGCTCTTAAAGGGACAGTATATAGGTACTTTAAAACTTTGGCACCTAAGTCGCTCCTTAAGGGACTGTACCAAAGTTGCTCTGAAAGGGATTGTACCAAAGTTACTCATTGATGATCATCAGTGATGTCAACAATGAAATTGTCCATAAAGTTATTATTGTTGTCAATGATTGTCATCAGTGATGTAATTGATGTCATCGATGATGTCATCAGTGAGGTTAACGATTATGTAATTCGGTGATGTCATCGATGATGTCATCAGTGAGGTCAACGATATGTCATCGGTGATGTCATCGATGATGTCATCAGTGATGTCATCGATGATGTCATCGATGATGTCATCAGTGATGTCATCGATGATGTCATCAGTGATGTCATCGATGATGTCATCAGTGATGTCATCGATGATGTCATCAGTGATGTCATCGATGATGTCATCAGTGATGTCATCGATGATGTCATCGATGATGTCATCGTTGATGTCATCGATGTGTCATCAGTGATGTCATCAGTGATGTCATCGGTGATGTCATCGATGATGTCATCGATGATGTCATCAGTGATGTCATCGATGATGTCATCGATGATGTCATCGATGATGTCATCGATGATGTCATCAGTGATGTCATCGATGATGTCATCGATGATGTCATCAGTGATGTCATCGATGATGTCATCAGTGATGTCATCGATGATGTCATCAGTGATGTCATCGATGATGTCATCAGTGATGTCATCGATGATGTCATCAGTGATGTCATCGATGATGTCATCAGTGATGTCATCGATGATGTCATCAGTGATGTCATCGATGATGTCATCGTGATGTCATCGATGATGTCATCAGTGATGTCATCGATGATGTCATCGTGATGTCATCGATGATGTCATCAGTGATGTCATCGATGATGTCATCGATGATGTCATCGATGATGTCATCGTGATGACATCATCGATGTCATCAGTGATGTCATCGATGATGTCATCAGTGATGTCATCGATGATGTCATCAGTGATGTCATCGATGATGTCATCAGTGATGTCATCGATGATGTCATCAGTGATGTCAACGGTGACGTTGTCGATAAAGTTATAATTGTTGTCAATTATTGTTATCAGTGATCTCGGAAATGATGTCAACCAATATACTATTAATGATGTCATAATAGTGCTTTTAAAAGCACTATATTGTAATCCGTCTTCTTCTTCTTCCATCCATTGTTATGCGATTAATACAGCCCGAACCGCTTTGCGCACAGACTCCGTCAGTACTTAAACTGGTCAGTACTTAAGCTGGTCTTCAAAGGATGGCACCTAAGTCTCTTTTAAAGGGACAATACTTAAGCTGCTCTTAAAGGGACAGTATATAGGTACTTTAAAACTTTGGCACCTAAGTCGCTCCTTAAGGGACTGTACCAAAGTTGCTCTGAAAGGGATTGTACCAAAGTTACTCATTGATGATCATCAGTGATGTCAACAATGAAATTGTCCATAAAGTTATTATTGTTGTCAATGATTGTCATCAGTGATGTAATTGATGTCATCGATGATGTCATCAGTGAGGTTAACGATTATGTAATCGGTGATGTCATCGATGATGTCATCAGTGATGTCATCGATGATGTCATCGATGATGTCATCAGTGATGTCATCAGTTATGTCATCGATGATGTCATCGGTGATGTCATCGATGATGTCATCGGTGATGTCATCGATGATGTCATCGGTGATGTCATCGATGATGTCATCAGTGATGTCATCGATGATGTCATCGATGATGTCATCAGTGATGTCATCGATGATGTCATCAGTGATGTCATCGATGATGTCATCAGTGATGTCATCGATGATGTCATCAGTGATGTCATCGATGATGTCATCAGTGATGTCATCGATGATGTCATCAGTGATGTCATCGATGATGTCATCAGTGATGTCATCGATGATGTCATCAGTGATGTCATCAATGATGTCATCGATGATGTCATCAGTGATGTCATCGATGATGTCATCGATGATGTCATCAGTGATGTCATCGATGATGTCATCGATGATGTCATCAATGATGTCATCGGTGATGTCATCAGTGATGTCATCAATGATGTCATCGATGATGTCATCAGTGATGTCATCAATGATGTCATCGATGATGTCATCAGTGATGTCATCGATGATGTCATCGATGATGTCATCAGTGATGTCATCGATGATGTCATCAGTGATGTCATCGTGATGTCATCGATGATGTCATCATGATGTCATCGATGATGTCATCAGTGATGTCATCGATGATGTCATCAGTGATGTCAACGGTGACGTTGTCGATAAAGTTATAATTGTTGTCAATTATTGTTATCAGTGATCTCGGAAATGATGTCAACCAATATACTATTAATGATGTCATAATAGTGCTTTTAAAAGCACTATATTGTAATCCGTCTTCTTCTTCTTCCATCCATTGTTATGCGATTAATACAGCCCGAACCGCTTTGCGCACAGACTCCGTCAGTACTTAAACTGGTCAGTACTTAAGCTGGTCTTCAAAGGATGGCACCTAAGTCTCTTTTAAAGGGACAATACTTAAGCTGCTCTTAAAGGGACAGTATATAGGTACTTTAAAACTTTGGCACCTAAGTCGCTCCTTAAGGGACTGTACCAAAGTTGCTCTGAAAGGGATTGTACCAAAGTTACTCATTGATGATCATCAGTGATGTCAACAATGAAATTGTCCATAAAGTTATTATTGTTGTCAATGATTGTCATCAGTGATGTAATTGATGTCATCGATGATGTCATCAGTGAGGTTAACGATTATGTAATCGGTGATGTCATCGATGATGTCATCAGTGATGTCATCGATGATGTCATCGATGATGTCATCAGTGATGTCATCAGTTATGTCATCGATGATGTCATCGGTGATGTCATCGATGATGTCATCGGTGATGTCATCGATGATGTCATCGGTGATGTCATCGATGATGTCATCTGTGATGTCATCGATGATGTCATCGATGATGTCATCAGTGATGTCATCGATGATGTCATCAGTGATGTCATCGATGATGTCATCAGTTGATGTCATCGATGATGTCATCAGTGATGTCATCGATGATGTCATCAGTGATGTCATCGATGATGTCATCAGTGATGTCATCGATGATGTCATCAGTGATGTCATCGATGATGTCATCAGTGATGTCATCAATGATGTCATCGATGATGTCATCAGTGATGTCATCGATGATGTCATCGATGATGTCATCAGTGATGTCATCGATGATGTCATCGATGATGTCATCAATGATGTCATCGGTGATGTCATCAGTGATGTCATCAATGATGTCATCGATGATGTCATCAGTGATGTCATCAATGATGTCATCGATGATGTCATCAGTGATGTCATCGATGATGTCATCGATGATGTCATCAGTGATGTCATCGATGATGTCATCAGTGATGTCATCGGTGATGTCATCGATGATGTCATCGATGATGTCATCGATGATGTCATCAGTGATGTCATCGATGATGTCATCAGTGATGTCAACAGTGACGTTGTCGATAAAGTTATAATTGTTGTCAATTATTGTTATCAGTGATCTCGGAAATGATGTCAACCAATATACTATTAATGATGTCATAATAGTGCTTTTAAAAGCACTATATTGTAATCCGTCTTCTTCTTCTTCCATCCATTGTTATGCGATTAATACAGCCCGAACCGCTTTGCGCACAGACTCCGTCAGTACTTAAACTGGTCAGTACTTAAGCTGGTCTTCAAAGGATGGCACCTAAGTCTCTTTTAAAGGGACAATACTTAAGCTGCTCTTAAAGGGACAGTATATAGGTACTTTAAAACTTTGGCACCTAAGTCGCTCCTTAAGGGACTGTACCAAAGTTGCTCTGAAAGGGATTGTACCAAAGTTACTCATTGATGATCATCAGTGATGTCAACAATGAAATTGTCCATAAAGTTATTATTGTTGTCAATGATTGTCATCAGTGATGTAATTGATGTCATCGATGATGTCATCAGTGAGGTTAACGATTATGTAATCGGTGATGTCATCGATGATGTCATCAGTGATGTCATCGATGATGTCATCGATGATGTCATCAGTGATGTCATCAGTTATGTCATCGATGATGTCATCGGTGATGTCATCGATGATGATGTCATCGATGATGTCATCGGTGATGTCATCGATGATGTCATCGATGATGTCATCAGTGATGTCATCGATGATGTCATCAGTGATGTCATCGATGATGTCATCAGTGATGTCATCGATGATGTCATCGATGATGTCATGGGTGATGTCATCAGTGATGTCATCGATGATGTCATCGATGATGTCATCAGTGATGTCATCGATGATGTCATCAGTGATGTCATCGATGATGTCATCAGTGATGTCATCGATGATGTCATCAGTGATGTCATCGTTGATGTCATCAATGATGTCATCAGTGATGTCATCGATGATGTCATCGATGATGTCATCAGTGATGTCATCGATGATGTCATCGATGATGTCATCAATGATGTCATCGATGATGTCATCAGTGATGTCATCAATGATGTCATTGATGATGTCATCAGTGATGTCATCGATGATGTCATCAGTGATGTCATCGATGATGTCATCAGTGATGTCATCGATGATGTCATCAGTGATGTCAACGGTGACGTTGTCGATAAAGTTATAATTGTTGTCAATTATTGTTATCAGTGATCTCGGAAATGATGTCAACCAATATACTATTAATGATGTCATAATAGTGCTTTTAAAAGCACTATATTGTAATCCGTCTTCTTCTTCTTCCATCCATTGTTATGCGATTAATACAGCCCGAACCGCTTTGCGCACAGACTCCGTCAGTACTTAAACTGGTCAGTACTTAAGCTGGTCTTCAAAGGATGGCACCTAAGTCTCTTTAAAGGGACAATACTTAAGCTGCTCTTAAAGGGACAGTATATAGGTACTTTAAAACTTTGGCACCTAAGTCGCTCCTTAAGGGACTGTACCAAAGTTGCTCTGAAAGGGATTGTACCAAAGTTACTCATTGATGATCATCAGTGATGTCAACAATGAAATTGTCCATAAAGTTATTATTGTTGTCAATGATTGTCATCAGTGATGTAATTGATGTCATCGATGATGTCATCGGTGAGGTTAACGATTATGTAATCGGTGATGTCATCGATGATGTCATCAGTGATGTCATCGATGATGTCATCGATGATGTCATCAGTGATGTCATCAGTTATGTCATCGATGATGTCATCGGTGATGTCATCGATGATGTCATCGGTGATGTCATCGATGATGTCATCGGTGATGTCATCGATGATGTCATCGATGATGTCATCGATGATGTCATCAGTGATGTCATCGATGATGTCATCAGTGATGTCATCGATGATGTCATCGATGATGTCATGGGTGATGTTATCAGTGATGTCATCGATGATGTCATCGATGATGTCATCGATGATGTCATCAGTGATGTCATCGATGATGTCATCAGTGATGTCATCGATGATGTCATCAGTGATGTCATCGATGATGTCATCAGTGATGTCATCGATGATGTCATCAATGATGTCATCGATGATGTCATCATGATGTCATCGATGATGTCATCAGTGATGTCATCGATGATGTCATCATGATGTCATCGATGATGTCATCAGTGATGTCATCAATGATGTCATCGATGATGTCATCAGTGATGTCATCAGTGATGTCATCGATGATGTCATCAGTGATGTCATCGATGATGTCATCAGTGATGTCATCGATGATGTCATCAGTGATGTCAACGGTGACGTTGTCGATAAAGTTATAATTGTTGTCAATTATTGTTATCAGTGATCTCGGAAATGATGTCAACCAATATACTATTAATGATGTCATAATAGTGCTTTTAAAAGCACTATATTGTAATCCGTCTTCTTCTTCTTCCATCCATTGTTATGCGATTAATACAGCCCGAACCGCTTTGCGCACAGACTCCGTCAGTACTTAAACTGGTCAGTACTTAAGCTGGTCTTCAAAGGATGGCACCTAAGTCTCTTTTAAAGGGACAATACTTAAGCTGCTCTTAAAGGGACAGTATATAGGTACTTTAAAACTTTGGCACCTAAGTCGCTCCTTAAGGACTGTACCAAAGTTGCTCTGAAAGGGATTGTACCAAAGTTACTCATTGATGATCATCAGTGATGTCAACAATGAAATTGTCCATAAAGTTATTATTGTTGTCAATGATTGTCATCAGTGATGTAATTGATGTCATCGATGATGTCATCAGTGAGGTTAACGATTATGTCATCGGTGATGTCATCGATGATGTCATCAGTGATGTCATCGATGATGTCATCGATGATGTCATCAGTGATGTCATCAGTTATGTCATCGATGATGTCATCGGTGATGTCATCGATGATGTCATCGGTGATGTCATCGATGATGTCATCGGTGATGTCATCGATGATGTCATCTGTGATGTCATCGATGATGTCATCGATGATGTCATCAGTGATGTCATCGATGATGTCATCGGTGATGTCATCGATGATGTCATCGGTGATGTCATCGATGATGTCATCGGTGATGTCATCGATGATGTCATCGTGATGTCATCGATGATGTCATCAGTGATGTCATCAGTGATGTCATCGATGATGTCATCAGTGATGTCATCGATGATGTCATCAGTGATGTCAACGGTGACGTTGTCGATAAAGTTATAATTGTTGTCAATTATTGTTATCAGTGATCTCGGAAATGATGTCAACCAATATACTATTAATGATGTCATAATAGTGCTTTTAAAAGCACTATATTGTAATCCGTCTTCTTCTTCTTCCATCCATTGTTATGCGATTAATACAGCCCGAACCGCTTTGCGCACAGACTCCGTCAGTACTTAAACTGGTCAGTACTTAAGCTGGTCTTCAAAGGATGGCACCTAAGTCTCTTTTAAAGGGACAATACTTAAGCTGCTCTTAAAGGGACAGTATATAGGTACTTTAAAACTTTGGCACCTAAGTCGCTCCTTAAGGGACTGTACCAAAGTTGCTCTGAAAGGGATTGTACCAAAGTTACTCATTGATGATCATCAGTGATGTCAACAATGAAATTGTCCATAAAGTTATTATTGTTGTCAATGATTGTCATCAGTGATGTAATTGATGTCATCGATGATGTCATCAGTGAGGTTAACGATTATGTAATCGGTGATGTCATCGATGATGTCATCAGTGATGTCATCGATGATGTCATCGATGATGTCATCAGTGATGTCATCAGTTATGTCATCGATGATGTCATCGGTGATGTCATCGATGATGTCATCGGTGATGTCATCGATGATGTCATCGTGATGTCATCGATGATGTCATCGTGATGTCATCGAGTGATGTCATCGATGATGTCATCAGTGATGTCATCGATGATGTCATCAGTGATGTCATCGATGATGTCATCAGTGATGTCATCGATGATGTCATCAGTGATGTCATCGATGATGTCATCAGTGATGTCATCGATGATGTCATCAGTGATGTCATCGATGATGTCATCAGTGATGTCATCGATGATGTCATCAGTGATGTCATCAGTGATGTCATCGATGATGTCATCAGTGATGTCATCGATGATGTCATCGTGATGTCATCAGTGATGTCATCGATGATGTCATCGATGATGTCATCAATGATGTCATCGATGATGTCATCAGTGATGTCATCAATGATGTCATTGATGATGTCATCAGTGATGTCATCGATGATGTCATCAGTGATGTCATCGATGATGTCATCAGTGATGTCATCGATGATGTCATCAGTGATGTCAACGGTGACGTGGTCGATAAAGTTATAATTGTTGTCAATTATTGTTATCAGTGATCTCGGAAATGATGTCAACCAATATACTATTAATGATGTCATAATAGTGCTTTTAAAAGCACTATATTGTAATCCGTCTTCTTCTTCTTCCATCCATTGTTATGCGATTAATACAGCCCGAACCGCTTTGCGCACAGACTCCGTCAGTACTTAAACTGGTCAGTACTTAAGCTGGTCTTCAAAGGATGGCACCTAAGTCTCTTTTAAAGGGACAATACTTAAGCTGCTCTTAAAGGGACAGTATATAGGTACTTTAAAACTTTGGCACCTAAGTCGCTCCTTAAGGGACTGTACCAAAGTTGCTCTGAAAGGGATTGTACCAAAGTTACTCATTGATGATCATCAGTGATGTCAACAATGAAATTGTCCATAAAGTTATTATTGTTGTCAATGATTGTCATCAGTGATGTAATTGATGTCATCGATGATGTCATCAGTGAGGTTAACGATTATGTAATCGGTGATGTCATCGATGATGTCATCAGTGATGTCATCGATGATGTCATCGGTGATGTCATCGATGATGTCATCAGTGATGTCATCGATGATGTCATCGATGATGTCATCAGTGATGTCATCGATGATGTCATCAGTGATGTCATCGATGATGTCATCAGTGATGTCATCGATGATGTCATCAGTGATGTCATCGATGATGTCATCAGTGATGTCATCGATGATGTCATCGATGATGTCATCGTGATGTCATCGATGATGTCATCAGTGATGTCATCGGTGATGTCATCGATGATGTCATCGATGATGTCATCAGTGATGTCATCGATGATGTCATCGATGATGTCATCGATGATGTCATTGATGATGTCATCGATGATGTCATCGATGATGTCATCAGTGATGTCATCGATGATGTCATCAGTGATGTCATCGATGATGTCATCAGTGATGTCATCGATGATGTCATCAGTGATGTCATCGATGATGTCATCAGTGATGTCAACGGTGACGTTGTCGATAAAGTTATAATTGTTGTCAATTATTGTTATCAGTGATCTCGGAAATGATGTCAACCAATATACTATTAATGATGTCATAATAGTGCTTTTAAAAGCACTATATTGTAATCCGTCTTCTTCTTCTTCCATCCATTGTTATGCGATTAATACAGCCCGAACCGCTTTGCGCACAGACTCCGTCAGTACTTAAACTGGTCAGTACTTAAGCTGGTCTTCAAAGGATGGCACCTAAGTCTCTTTTAAAGGGACAATACTTAAGCTGCTCTTAAAGGGACAGTATATAGGTACTTTAAAACTTTGGCACCTAAGTCGCTCCTTAAGGGACTGTACCAAAGTTGCTCTGAAAGGGATTGTACCAAAGTTACTCATTGATGATCATCAGTGATGTCAACAATGAAATTGTCCATAAAGTTATTATTGTTGTCAATGATTGTCATCAGTGATGTAATTGATGTCATCGATGATGTCATCAGTGAGGTTAACGATTATGTAATCGGTGATGTCATCGATGATGTCATCAGTGATGTCATCGATGATGTCATCGATGATGTCATCAGTGATGTCATCAGTTATGTCATCGATGATGTCATCGGTGATGTCATCGATGATGTCATCGGTGATGTCATCGATGATGTCATCGGTGATGTCATCGATGATGTCATCTGTGATGTCATCGATGATGTCATCGATGATGTCATCAGTGATGTCATCGATGATGTCATCAGTGATGTCATCGATGATGTCATCAGTGATGTCATCGATGATGTCATCAGTGATGTCATCGATGATGTCATCAGTGATGTCATCGATGATGTCATCAGTGATGTCATCGATGATGTCATCAGTGATGTCATCGATGATGTCATCAGTGATGTCATCAATGATGTCATCGATGATGTCATCAGTGATGTCATCGATGATGTCATCGATGATGTCATCAGTGATGTCATCGATGATGTCATCGATGATGTCATCAATGATGTCATCGGTGATGTCATCAGTGATGTCATCAATGATGTCATCGATGATGTCATCAGTGATGTCATCAATGATGTCATCGATGATGTCATCAGTGATGTCATCGTGATGTCATCGATGATGTCATCAGTGATGTCATCGATGATGTCATCAGTGATGTCATCGGTGATGTCATCGATGATGTCATCGATGATGTCATCGATGATGTCATCAGTGATGTCATCGATGATGTCATCAGTGATGTCAACGGTGACGTTGTCGATAAAGTTATAATTGTTGTCAATTATTGTTATCAGTGATCTCGGAAATGATGTCAACCAATATACTATTAATGATGTCATAATAGTGCTTTTAAAAGCACTATATTGTAATCCGTCTTCTTCTTCTTCCATCCATTGTTATGCGATTAATACAGCCCGAACCGCTTTGCGCACAGACTCCGTCAGTACTTAAACTGGTCAGTACTTAAGCTGGTCTTCAAAGGATGGCACCTAAGTCTCTTTTAAAGGGACAATACTTAAGCTGCTCTTAAAGGGACAGTATATAGGTACTTTAAAACTTTGGCACCTAAGTCGCTCCTTAAGGGACTGTACCAAAGTTGCTCTGAAAGGGATTGTACCAAAGTTACTCATTGATGATCATCAGTGATGTCAACAATGAATTGTCCATAAAGTTATTATTGTTGTCAATGATTGTCATCAGTGATGTAATTGATGTCATCGATGATGTCATCAGTGAGGTTAACGATTATGTAATCGGTGATGTCATCGATGATGTCATCAGTGATGTCATCGATGATGTCATCGATGATGTCATCAGTGATGTCATCAGTGATGTCATCGATGATGTCATCGGTGATGTCATCGATGATGTCATCGATGATGTCATCGGTGATGTCATCGATGATGTCATCGATGATGTCATCAGTGATGTCATCGATGATGTCATCAGTGATGTCATCGATGATGTCATCGGTGATGTCATCGATGATGTCATCGATGATGATGTCATGGGTGATGTCATCAGTGATGTCATCGTGATGTCATCGATGATGTCATCAGTGATGTCATCGATGATGTCATCAGTGATGTCATCGATGATGTCATCAGTGATGTCATCGATGATATCATCAGTGATGTCATCGTTGATGTCATCAATGATGTCATCAGTGATGTCATCAATGATGTCATCGATGATGTCATCAGTGATGTCATCGATGATGTCATCGATGATGTCATCAATGATGTCATCGATGATGTCATCAGTGATGTCATCAATGATGTCATCGATGATGTCATCAGTGATGTCATCGATGATGTCATCAGTGATGTCATCGATGATGTCATCAGTGATGTCATCGATGATGTCATCAGTGATGTCAACGGTGACGTTGTCGATAAAGTTATAATTGTTGTCAATTATTGTTATCAGTGATCTCGGAAATGATGTCAACCAATATACTATTAATGATGTCATAATAGTGCTTTTAAAAGCACTATATTGTAATCCGTCTTCTTCTTCTTCCATCCATTGTTATGCGATTAATACAGCCCGAACCGCTTTGCGCACAGACTCCGTCAGTACTTAAACTGGTCAGTACTTAAGCTGGTCTTCAAAGGATGGCACCTAAGTCTCTTTTAAAGGGACAATACTTAAGCTGCTCTTAAAGGGACAGTATATAGGTACTTTAAAACTTTGGCACCTAAGTCGCTCCTTAAGGGACTGTACCAAAGTTGCTCTGAAAGGGATTGTACCAAAGTTACTCATTGATGATCATCAGTGATGTCAACAATGAAATTGTCCATAAAGTTATTATTGTTGTCAATGATTGTCATCAGTGATGTAATTGATGTCATCGATGATGTCATCAGTGAGGTTAACGATTATGTAATCGGTGATGTCATCGATGATGTCATCAGTGATGTCATCGATGATGTCATCGATGATGTCATCAGTGATGTCATCAGTTATGTCATCGATGATGTCATCGTGATGTCATCGATGATGTCATCGGTGATGTCATCGATGATGTCATCGGTGATGTCATCGATGATGTCATCGATGATGTCATCGATGATGTCATCAGTGATGTCATCGATGATGTCATCAGTGATGTCATCGATGATGTCATCAGTGATGTCATCGATGATGTCATCGATGATGTCATCGGTGATGTCATCAGTGATGTCATCGATGATGTCATCGATGATGTCATCGATGATGTCATCAGTGATGTCATCGATGATGTCATCAGTGATGTCATCGATGATGTCATCAGTGATGTCATCGATGATGTCATCAGTGATGTCATCGATGATGTCATCAATGATGTCATCGGTGATGTCATCAATGATGTCATCGATGATGTCATCAGTGAGTGATGTCATCGATGATGTCATCGATGATGTCATCAATGATGTCATCGATGATGTCATCAGTGATGTCATCAATGATGTCATTGATGATGTCATCAGTGATGTCATCAGTGATGTCATCGATGATGTCATCAGTGATGTCATCGATGATGTCATCAGTGATGTCATCGATGATGTCATCAGTGGATGTCAACGGTGACGTTGTCGATAAAGTTATAATTGTTGTCAATTATTGTTATCAGTGATCTCGGAAATGATGTCAACCAATATACTATTAATGATGTCATAATAGTGCTTTTAAAAGCACTATATTGTAATCCGTCTTCTTCTTCTTCCATCCATTGTTATGCGATTAATACAGCCCGAACCGCTTTGCGCACAGACTCCGTCAGTACTTAAACTGGTCAGTACTTAAGCTGGTCTTCAAAGGATGGCACCTAAGTCTCTTTTAAAGGGACAATACTTAAGCTGCTCTTAAAGGGACAGTATATAGGTACTTTAAAACTTTGGCACCTAAGTCGCTCCTTAAGGGACTGTACCAAAGTTGCTCTGAAAGGGATTGTACCAAAGTTACTCATTGATGATCATCAGTGATGTCAACAATGAAATTGTCCATAAAGTTATTATTGTTGTCAATGATTGTCATCAGTGATGTAATTGATGTCATCGATGATGTCATCAGTGAGGTTAACGATTATGTAATCGGTGATGTCATCGATGATGTCATCAGTGATGTCATCGATGATGTCATCGATGATGTCATCAGTGATGTCATCAGTTATGTCATCGATGATGTCATCGGTGATGTCATCGATGATGTCATCGGTGATGTCATCGATGATGTCATCGGTGATGTCATCGATGATGTCATCTGTGATGTCATCGATGATGTCATCAGGATGATGTCATCAGTGATGTCATCGATGATGTCATCGGTGATGTCATCGATGATGTCATCGGTGATGTCATCGATGATGTCATCGGTGATGTCATCGATGATGTCATCGGTGATGTCATCGATGATGTCATCGGTGATGTCATCAGTGATGTCATCAGTGATGTCATCAGTGATGTCATCGATGATGTCATCAGTGATGTCAACGGTGACGTTGTCGATAAAGTTATAATTGTTGTCAATTATTGTTATCAGTGATCTCGGAAATGATGTCAACCAATATACTATTAATGATGTCATAATAGTGCTTTTAAAAGCACTATATTGTAATCCGTCTTCTTCTTCTTCCATCCATTGTTATGCGATTAATACAGCCCGAACCGCTTTGCGCACAGACTCCGTCAGTACTTAAACTGGTCAGTACTTAAGCTGGTCTTCAAAGGATGGCACCTAAGTCTCTTTTAAAGGGACAATACTTAAGCTGCTCTTAAAGGGACAGTATATAGGTACTTTAAAACTTTGGCACCTAAGTCGCTCCTTAAGGGACTGTACCAAAGTTGCTCTGAAAGGGATTGTACCAAAGTTACTCATTGATGATCATCAGTGATGTCAACAATGAAATTGTCCATAAAGTTATTATTGTTGTCAATGATTGTCATCAGTGATGTAATTGATGTCATCGATGATGTCATCAGTGAGGTTAACGATTATGTATTCGGTGATGTCATCGATGATGTCATCAGTGAGGTCAACGATTATGTAATCGGTGATGTCATCGATGATGTAATCAGTGATGTCATTGATGACGTCATCGATGATGTCATCAGTGATGTCATCGATGATGTCATCAGTGATGTCATCGATGATGTCATCAGTGATGTCATCGATGATGTCATCGATGATGTCATCGTTGATGTCATCGATGATGTCATCAGTGATGTCATCGGTGATGTCATCGATGATGTCATCGATGATGTCATCAGTGATGTCATCGATGATGTCATCGATGATGTCATCGATGATGTCATCAGTGATGTCATCGATGATGTCATCAGTGATGTCATCGATGATGTCATCGATGATGTCATCAGTGATGTCATCGATGATGTCATCAGTGATGTCATCGATGATGTCATCAGTGATGTCATCGATGATGTCATCGATGATGTCATCGGTGATGTCATCAGTGATGTCATCGTGATGTCATCATGTGTCATCGATGATGTCATCGATGATGTCATCGATGATGTCATCAGTGATGTCATCGATGATGTCATCAGTGATGTCATCGATGATGTCATCAGTGATGTCATCGATGATGTCATCAGTGATGTCATCAGATGATGTCATCGATGATGTCATCAGTGATGTCATCGATGATGTCATCAGATGATGTCATCGATGGATGTCATCGATGATGTCATCAGTGATGTCATCGATGATGTCATCAGTGATGTCAACGGTGACGTTGTCGATAAAGTTATAATTGTTGTCAATTATTGTTATCAGTGATCTCGGAAATGATGTCAACCAATATACTATTAATGATGTCATAATAGTGCTTTTAAAAGCACTATATTGTAATCCGTCTTCTTCTTTTCTTCCATCCATTGTTATGCGATTAATACAGCCCGAACCGCTTTGCGCACAGACTCCGTCAGTACTTAAACTGGTCAGTACTTAAGCTGGTCTTCAAAGGATGGCACCTAAGTCTCTTTTAAAGGGACAATACTTAAGCTGCTCTTAAGGGACAGTATATAGGTACTTTAAAACTTTGGCACCTAAGTCGCTCCTTAAGGGACTGTACCAAGTTGCTCTGAAAGGGATTGTACCAAAGTTACTCATTGATGATCATCAGTGATGTCAACAATGAAATTGTCCATAAAGTTATTATTGTTGTCAATGATGATCATCAGTGATGTAATTGATGTCATCGATGATGTCCATGATTTCAGTGAGGTTAACGATTATGTAATCGGTGATGTCATCGATGATGTCATCAGTGATGTCATCGATGATGTCATCGATGATGTATCAGTGATGTCACAGTGATGTCATCGATGATGTCATCGGTGATGTCATCGATGATGTCATCGGTGATGTCACGATGATGTCATCAGTGATGTCATCGATGATGTCATCTGTGATGTCATCGATGATGTCATCGATGATGTCATCAGTGATGTCATCGATGATGTGAATCAGTGATGTCATCGATGATGTCAATCAGTGATGTCATCGATGATGTCATCAGTGATGTCATCATGATGTCAGCATCAGTGATGTCATCGATGATGTCATCAGTGATGTCATCGATGATGTCATCGATGATGTCATTCAGTGATGTCATCGATGATGTCCATCAGTGATGGTCATCGATGATGTCATCAGTGATGTCATCAGTGATGTCATCGATGATGTCATCAGTGATGTCATCGATGATGTCATCAGTGATGTCAACGGTGACGTTGTCGATAAAGTTATAATTGTTGTCAATTATTGTTATCAGTGATCTCGGAAATGATGTCAACCAATATACTATTAATGATGTCATAATAGTGCTTTTAAAAGCACTATATTGTAATCCGTCTTCTTCTTCTTCCATCCATTGTTATGCGATTAATACAGCCCGAACCGCTTTGCGCACAGACTCCGTCAGTACTTAAACTGGTCAGTACTTAAGCTGGTCTTCAAAGGATGGCACCTAAGTCTCTTTTAAAGGGACAATACTTAAGCTGCTCTTAAAGGGACAGTATATAGGTACTTTAAAACTTTGGCACCTAAGTCGCTCCTTAAGGGACTGTACCAAAGTTGCTCTGAAAGGGATTGTACCAAAGTTACTCATTGATGATCATCAGTGATGTCAACAATGAAATTGTCCATAAAGTTATTATTGTTGTCAATGATTGTCATCTGTGATGTAATTGATGTCATCGATGATGTCATCAGTGAGGTTAACGATTATGTAATCGTGATGTCATAGAATGATTTCATCAGTGAGGTCAACGATTATGTAATCGGTGATGTCATCGATGATGTATCAGTTATGTCTTTTATTTTCGATGATGACGATGATGTCATCAGTGATGCATCGATGATGTCATCAGTGAGTGATGTCATCGATGATGTCATCAGTGATTCATCGATATTGCATCAGTGATGTCATCGAATGATGTATCAGTGTGTCATCGATGATGTCATCAGTGAGTCATCGATTGATGTCATCGATGATGTCATGGGTGATTGTCATCAGTGATGTCATCGAGTGATGTCATCGATGATGTCACCGATGATGCATCAGTGATTGTCATCGATGATGTCATCAGTGATGTCATCGATGATTTCATACAGTGATGTCACTCGATGATGTCATCGATGATGTCCATCAATGATGTCATCGGTGATGTCATCAGTATGTCATCAATGATGTCATCGATGATGTCATCAGTGATGTCATCAATGAGTCATCGTGATGTCATCAGTGATGTCATCGATGATGTCATCGATGATGTCATCAGTGATGTCATCGATGATGTCATCAGTGATGTCATGGTGATGTCATCGATGATGTCATCGATGATGTCATCGATGATGTCATCAGTGATGTCATCGATGATGTCATCAGTGATGTCAACGGTGACGTTGTCGATAAAGTTATAATTGTTGTCAATTATTGTTATCAGTGATCTCGGAAATGATGTCAACCAATATACTATTAATGATGTCATAATCAGGCTTTTAAAAGCACTATATTGTAATCCGTCTTCTTCTTCTTCCATCCATTGTTATGCGATTAATACAGCCCGAACCGCTTTGCGCACAGACCTCCGTCAGTACTTAAACTGGTCAGTACTTAAGCTGGTCTTCAAAGGATGGCACCTAAGTCTCTTTTAAAGGGACAATACTTAAGCTGCTCTTAAAGGGACAGGTATATAGGTACTTTAAAACTTTGGCACCTAAGTCGCTCCTTAAGGGACTGTACCAAGTTGCTCTGAAAGGGATTGTACCAAAGTTACTCATTGATGATCATCAGTGATGTCAACAATGAAATTGTCCATAAAGTATTATTGTTGTCAATGATTGTCATCAGTGATGTAATTGATGTCATCGATGATGTCATCAGTGAGGTTAACGATTATGTAATCGGTGATGTCATCGATGATGTCATCAGTGATGTCATCGATGATGTCATCGATGATGTCATCAGGTGATGTCATCAGTTATGTCATCGATGATGTCATCGGTGATGTCATCGATGATTGTCATCGGTGATGTCATCGATGATGTCATCGGTGATGTCATCGATGATGTCATCGATGATGTCATCGATGATGTCATCAGTGATGTCATCGATGATGTCATCAGTGATGTCATCGATGATGTCATCAGTGATGTCATCGATGATGTCATCAGTGATGTCATCGATGATGTCATCAGTGATGTCATCGATGATGTCATCGATGATGTCATCAGTGATGTCATCGATGATGTCATCAGTGATGTCATCGATGATGTCATCAGTGATGTCATCGATGATGTCATCAGTGATGTCATCGATGATGTCATCAATGATGTCATCCGGTGATGTCATCGAGTGATGTCATCGATGATGTCATCAGTGATGTCATCGATGATGTCATCGATGATGTCATCGAATGATGTCATCGATGATGTCATCGATGATGTCATCAGTGATGTCATCGATGATGTCATCAGTGATGTCATCGATGATGTCATCAGTGATGTCATCGATGATGTCATCAGTGATGTCATCGATGATGTCATCAGTGATGTCAACGGTGACGTTGTCGATAAAGTATAATTGTTGTCAATTATTGTTATCAGTGATCTCGGAATGATGTCAACCAATATACTATTAATGATGTCATAATAGTGCTTTTAAAAGCACTATATTGTAATCCGTTCTTCTTCTTCTTCCATCCATTGTTATGCGATTAATACAGCCCGAACCGCTTTGCGCACAGACTCCGTCAGTACTTAAACTGGTCAGTACTTAAGCTGGTCTTCAAAGGATGGCACCTAAGTCTCTTTTAAAGGGACAATACTTAAGCTGCTCTTAAAGGGACAGTATATAGGTACTTTAAAACTTTGGCACCTAAGTCGCTCCTTAAGGGACTGTACCAAAGTTGCTCTGAAAGGGATTGTACCAAAGTTACTCATTGATGATCATCAGTGATGTCAACAATGAAATTGTCCATAAAGTTATTATTGTTGTCAATGATTGTCATCAGTGATGTAATTGATGTCATCGATGATGTCATCAGTGAGGTTAACGATTATGTATCGGTGATGTCATCGATGATGTCATCAGTGAGGTCAACGATATGTAATCGGTGATGTCATCGATGATGTAATCAGTGATGTCATCGATGATGTCATCGATGATGTCATCAGTGATGTCATCGATGATGTCATCAGTGATGTCATCGATGATGTCATCAGTGATGTCATCGATGATGTCATCAGTGATGTCATCGATGATGTCATCAGTGATGTCATCGATGATGTCATCGATGATGTCATCGGTGATGTCATCGATGATGTCATCAGTGATGTCATCGGTGATGTCATCGATGATGTCATCGATGATGTCATCGATGATGTCATCAGTTATGTCATCGATGATGTCATCGATGATGTCATCGATGATGTCATCGATGATGTCATCAGTGATGTCATCGATGATGTCATCGATGATGTCATCAGTGATGTCATCGATGATGTCATCAGTGATGTCATCGATGATGTCATCAGTGATGTCATCGATGATGTCATCAGTGATGTCATCGATGATGTCATCAGTGATGTCATCGATGATGTCATCAGTGATGTCATCGATGATGTCATCAGTGATGTCATCGATGATGTCATCAGTGATGTCATCGATGATGTCATCAGTGATGTCATCGATGATGTCATCGCTGATGTCATCGATGATGTCATCGTGATGTCATCGATGATGTCATCGATGATGTCATCGATGATGTCATCGATGATGTCATCAGTGATGTCATCGATGATGTCATCAGTGATGTCATCGATGATGTCATCAGTGATGTCATCGATGATGTCATCAGTGATGTCATCGATGATGTCATCAGTGATGTCAACGGTGACGTTGTCGATAAAGTTATAATTGTTGTCAATTATTGTTATCAGTGATCTCGGAAATGATGTCAACCAATATACTATTAATGATGTCATAATAGTGCTTTAAAAGCACTATATGTAATCCGTTCTTCTTCTTCTTCCATCCATTGTTATGCGATTAATACAGCCCGAACCGCTTTGCGCACAGACTCCGTCAGTACTTAAACTGGTCAGTACTTAAGCTGGTCTTCAAAGGATGGCACCTAAGTCTCTTTTTAAAGGGACAATACTTAAGCTGCTCTTAAAGGGACAGTATATAGGTACTTTAAAACTTTGGCACCTAAGTCGCTCCTTAAGGGACTGTACCAAAGTTGCTCTGAAAGGGATTGTACCAAAGTTACTCATTGATGATCATCAGTGATGTCAACAATGAAATTGTCCATAAAGTTATTATTGTTGTCAATGATTGTCATCAGTGATGTAATTGATGTCATCGATGATGTCATCAGTGAGGTTAACGATTATGTAATCGGTGATGTCATCGATGATGTCATCAGTGATGTCATCGATGATGTCATCGATGATGTCATCAGTGATGTCATCAGTTATGTCATCGATGATGTCATCGGTGATGTCATCGATGATGTCATCGGTGATGTCATCGATGATGTCATCGGTGATGTCATCGAGTGATGTCATCGTGATGTCATCGATGATGTCATCGATGATGTCATCAGTGATGTCATCGATGATGTCATCAGTGATGTCATCGATGATGTCATCAGTTATGTCATCGATGATGTCATCAGTGATGTCATCGATGATGTCATCAGTGATGTCATCGATGATGTCATCAGTGATGTCATCGATGATGTCATCAAGTGATGTCATCGATGATGTCATCAGTGATGTCATCAATGATGTCATCGATGATGTCATCAGTGATGTCATCGATGATGTCATCGATGATGTCATCATTGATGTCATCGATGATGTCATCGATGCTGTCATCAATGATGTCATCGGATGATGTCATCAGTGATGTCATCAATGATGTCATCGATGATGTCATCAGTGATGTCATCAATGATGTCATCGATGATTGTCATCAGTGATGTCATCGATAATGTCAATCGTGATGTCGTCAGTGATGTCATCGATGATGTCATCAGTGATGTCATCGGTTGATGTCATCGATGATGTCATCGATGATGTCATCGATGATGTCATCAGTGATGTCATCGATGATGTCATCAGTGATGTCAACGGTGACGTTGTCGATAAAGTTATAATTGTTGTCAATTATTGTTATCAGTGATCTCGGAAATGATGTCAACCAATATACTATTAATGATGTCCATAATAGTGCTTTTTAAAAGCACTATATTGTAATCCGTCTTCTTTCTTCTTCCATCCATTGTTATGCGATTAATACAGCCCGAACCGCTTTGCGCACAGACTCCGTCAGTACTTAAACTGGTCAGTACTTAAGCTGGTCTTCAAAGGATGGCACCTAAGTCTCTTTTAAAGGGACAATACTTAAGCTGCTCTTAAAGGGACAGTATATAGGTACTTTAAAACTTTGGCACCTAAGTCGCTCCTTAAGGGACTGTACCAAAGTGCTCTGAAAGGGATTGTACCAAAGTTACTCATTGATGATCATCAGTGATGTCAACAATGAAATTGTCCATAAAGTTATATTGTTGTCAATGATTGTCATCAGTGATGTAATGATGTCATCGATGATGTCATCAGTGAGGTTAACGATTATGTTATTCGGTGATG